>NC_057710.1:12777929-12793997 GCF_004010195.1 Chiloscyllium plagiosum
AGGTGTCGGAGATGGTCCAGGTAAATTTAAGGTCAGGGTGGAATGTGTTGCTGAAGTTGATTAATTGCTCAACCTCCTCGCGGGAGCACAAGGTGGGGCCAATGCAGTCATCAATGTAGCGGAGGAAGAGGTGGGGAGTGGTGCCGGTGTAATTACGGAAGATCAACTGCTCTACGTAGCCAACAAAGAGACAGGCATAGCTGGGGCCCATACGTGTGCCCATGGCTACCCCTTTGGGCTGGAGGAAGTGGGAGGATTCAAAGGAGAAATTGTTAAGGGTGAGGACCAGTTCGGCCAAACAAATGAGAGTGTTGGTGGAAGGGTACTGATGGGGACGGCTGGAGAGGAAAAAACAGAGGGCTTGGAGGCCCTGGTCATGGCGGATGGAGGTGTAGAGGGATTGGATATCCATGGTGAAGATGAGGCATTGGGGGCCGGAGAAACGGAAGTCTTGGAGGAGGTGGAGGGTGTGTGTGGTGTCCCGAACGTATGTGGGGAGTTTCTGGACTAGGGGGGATAGGACAGTGTCAAGGTAGGTAGAGATGAGTTCAGTGGGGCAGGAGCATGCTGAGACAATGGGTCGGCCAGGGTGGTCAGGCTTGTGGATCTTGGGAAGGAGGTAGAACCAGGTATTGCGGGGTTCCCGGACTATGAGGTTGGAAGCTGTGGGTGGGAGATCTCCTGAGGTGATGAGGTTCTGTCTGGGACCTGATAGTCAGTCCTACTTAAGGGATCCAGGGAGAGTGCAGGTCAGTGGTGTTGAAATACCCATCAGCCATGATTGAATGGCAGAGTGGACTGATGGGCTGAATGGCCTTACTTCCACTCCGAGGTCTTATGATCTTATATCTTATGGTCTTAACCCACTTAATGAGTACCTGGTTTGAGCTGCCTCTTAATTAAGCCAAACTACTCTTCCACTGAAATCTGTTAAAAGCCTTGCTTAAGGTTGGGAACTATTAAATTTTCGACTTCCTTGCACACCTGCAAGCACTCAGTTTTGCTGAAAGGACAAAGCAGCAATGCTATTATTTAAGCTGCCCACTGCCCTGACTTGGTGATTGTTTTCATATGTCATCTGATGCTCCTTGTATGGACTCTTGCCTCAGATAGTTATGCATTTGAGTTCCATGAAAGGATCCTGACTGATAACATGTTGCTGCACTGTTGGACATGCTAAGCTTTAGATGACACATTAACTAAACACCTAGAGAGGGGAAACTGGTGGGATTGTGATAATGTCACTGGTCTAGTAATCCAGAAAAGGAATGGGTTCAACTTCCATTCTTGCTGCTGGTACAACTTAAATTCATTTAATAAAATTGGTTTATTGTAAGACCCCATCAGGTTCACAAATGCCTCCAGTGACCCAAATATGATTCCAATTCCACAGAAATGCAGATGACCCCAAACTGTCCTTGTAAAGAACTCAGCAAACCCTCAGTTGTTAGGGTAGTTAGGGTTGGGCAACAGTTCCCAGTGCTGTCTAGATCCCAAGAAAAGGTCTTTTAAAAAGTGGTCTTTGGTTTTCTTTCTGTTTAGAGGACCTTGCTGTGTGCAGATTGGCTATGGTTCATTGTGTTACATTTCTAAACGCAATAGGTTTACAAATTTTATTTATGTAGCCTGTTCTCTATTTAAGCCTTGGTATTTGATAGTGGCTCAGTGGTTAGCACTGCTGTCTCAAACCACCAAGGATTCAGGTTCAATCCCACCCTCTGGGTGACTGTCTGTGTGGAGTTTGTGCATTTTCCCTGTGTCTGTGTGGGTTTCCTCTCTCACTCCAAAGATTTTAGGTGGATTGGCCATACTAAATTCCCCACAGTGTTTAGGGAAATGCAGGTTAGGTAGCTTAGCTGTGGGAAAATGCAGGGTTACATGGAAATTGGGAGAGTGAGGGAGAATGGGTCTGGGTAGGGTGCTGTTTGGAGGGTTAGTATGGACTTGGACCAAATAACCTGTTTCCACACTGTAGGAATTCCATGATTTGTTTGATAAGTTTGTACTCCTGCCAATGTCAACGTGCATTTCTTGAAAAGTCGTGCCTAGAATTGAATGCAGCACTCCAGGCAGAGTCAAGAACATAATGCCTTTGTGTATCCCATCTCCCTACTTCAGCTACCTTGTCTGACTACTATGTTTAATATGGTTGTGGAAGTGCTGGTGTTGATCTGGGTTGGGGAGAAAGTGAGGTCTGCAGATGCTGGAGATCAGAGATGGAAATGTGTTGCTGGAAAAGCGCAGCAGGTCAGGCAGCATCTAGGGAACAGGAGAATCGACGTTTCGGGCATTAGCCCTTCTTCCTGAAGAAGGGCTAATGCCCGAAACGTCGATTCTCCTGTTCCCTAGATGCTGCCTGACCTTGATCTGGGTTGGACAAGGTGAAAAATCACACACCAGATTGTCGTCAGACGGGTTCATTTGAAAACGTGAGCTTTTGGAGTTCTGCTCCTTCCTCAGGTGTAGTATGAGAGAGAGGGAAGGAATACTGGCACAGAATTTATAAGCAGAAAGAGAGCAACCTTTCAAATGAAGCTGTTGGACTTAACCTAGTGTTATGGGATTTTTGACCATGATTAATTATTATCCAAACTGGGGCCATAAGGTGTTATGTACAAAATGGCCTGTTGGTGGCACCATTGAGCTTATACCAATGCTGTTCCCAATGGCACCACCAGCAGGTAGTCATTGGTACTTCAGCTTTGGGTGTTTTGGGGCAGTTGTGGGAGATTATGGCATCAGTATCCTTTGGAGTGCGAGTATCCTTAAGATTCATAGCATGTTTAGATCTTATTTTAGCCAAGTAATTACCTCTGAAATGTGTTCACACCCATCTGTGGTTCCACCTCCAGAAAGAAAGACTTGTTGGGCTTTCCATAGACCACCAAGAGTCTTGAGACATTGAAAAGCAGTTTCTGTTGAAACACAGATACCATTAGCAGCCAATTTACATGTAGCAAGCCCCCTCCCCCAAACCAACAATGTGAGCAGATAATCTGTGTCACTACCATTGATTAATCCCTCACATTTCTTTGAAATACTGCTGTGAAATTTAATATTGTCAGTACTATGAATGTGTCAATCCCTGTAGATTTAAACCCAGAGCCAGATAAAAATGTTATTAACTGAGTCACAACTGACATTTAAAGTGACCAGCAGTACAATCCTTTGATATCTGTGTGCTCTTTCAGAGCTGATCTGCTTACAATTCCCTCCAAATAGCCTAGACCCTGACCTTTGGACTACAGCCTTCAGCCATTTCGGCCTAACCTCTGAGATTCCTTTCTTAAACATCTTCTCTGTGGGCAGCACCGTGGCTCACTGCTAGGAGTTCAGGTTTGATTCTGTCCTTGGGTGACTCTGTGGAATTTACACATTCTCCCCATGTCTGCATGGATTTCGTCTGGATGCTCTGGTTTCACTCTATAGTCCAAAAATGTGCAGGCTAGCTGGATTAGCCATAGGAAATGCAGGATTGTAGGGTATGAGGGTAAGTCTTGCTGAGTCAAATGGTCTGCTTCTGCACTGTAGGAATTCTATGCTCCTTTAATGCACTTTGTAAAGCCTTTATTCACAAATGGTGTGGGTTTGTGCATTGAAGTGGAGGGGCCAGGGGTGGTGGGTGGTTTTGGACATGCACCGTCGCCCACCCAGACAGGTTTTTTTTTATGACTCTTCCTGGGCAATCAAGTTAAAATCAATCTGTCCCACATAAGCACTGGTCAAATCTATGGTGCTCCAAGTGTTTTACAGGAAGTGGCTGCAGCAAGAATTGGAGGCTTTCGTCAAAATATTCCCAAACTTGCTGGATTCTAGGAGAGTTCCAGTAGATTAGAAAACTGTGAATGCAATGCTGCTGTTTGAGAGGTGGGAGGAGACAGAAGGCAGGGAACTATAGGACAGTTAACTGAACATCTGTCATTTGAGAAAATACTGGACTTTATTATTAAGGAAGGAATAAATGGATATTTAGAGAACTTATATGCAATCAGAAGTAACATGGTTTTGCGAGGGCAAAATCATCTTGAACAAAATGAAAACAAAGAACTGATGATGCTTCAAATCAGAAATTAAAAACAGAAATTGCTGGGGAAATTCAGCAGGTCTGAAAGCCATCTATAGAGAGAAATCTGAGTTAAAGATTTGGGTCCAGTTTCTGTTCTTATGAAGAACTGGACCTGAAATGTTAACTCTGCTTTCTTTCTGCAGATGCTGCCCAAACTGTTGTGTTTTTACAGCAATTTCTGATTTTGTGATCACATTGGACAAATTTGCTAGCGTTCTTTGAGGTTAATAACAAGTCATGAGTCACTACCTGGTATGGCAACTGTATCATTTAAGATCAGAGACGGTTACAGAGAGTGGTGAACTCGGCCCGGACAATCACAAAGGCCAACCTCCCATCTATAGAATCCATCTACCAGGCCTGCTGTCAAGGAAAGGCCGCCAGCATTCTCAAAGATCCATCCCGCCCTGGCATTGTTTATCTACAACCTCTACCATCGGGAAGAAGGTACAGAAGCCTGAACATACGCACCAGCCGGTTTCGAAACAGTTTCTACCCTACTGTTGTTGGAATACTGAATGGAGACTCAAACTCTTAACATTCACCTGTACCTGTGTTTTTTTTTTTTGCTGCTGTTTACCTATGATTTATTTAGCTATGTTACTTAACTCTGTGATCTGCCTGTATTGCTCGCAAGACAAAGCTTTTCACTGTGCCTCGGTACACGTGACAATAAATTCAATTCAATGCAGTTGATAAAAGGGAACTGGTAAGTGCAGGTAAATGGAATTAGTGTAGTTTTATGTTTGTTGGTTGGGTGGAAGGACCTGGTTCTATGCTGCATGATTGTGGCTGATAGATGAGTTGTTTTGGGTTAGATTAAATTCCCTACAGTGTGGAAACAGGCCATTTGGCCCAAACAGTCCACACCGACCCTCGGGTGTAACCCACCCAGATCCATTCCCTTGCATTTACCCCTGACTAAGGGACCTAACATGGGCAATTTAGCATGGCCAATGCACAGGACTTTGAGTTCATGGTATGGGGGATGGTGGGGTGTAATGTATTAGTGTGGATTGGATAACACAAGACAAAGAATTAGGAACAAAAGGTTTTTTTCAGGTTGGAAAGACATAACTAATAAAGTGCCTCAATTACTTATGATCTAGTTAGATTAATGACTTGGAGGAGGGGGCCGAGTGTAATTTACCTAAATTTGTTGATGATACAAAATTAAGTGGCAGGGCATTTTGTGATGAGGCCACAGTCATCTGCAAAGGGATAGAGATTGTGAGAGTAGACAATCATCGAGCACATAGAGTTTAATGTAGAGAAGGGAGAGGCCATGCACTTTGGGAAGATGAATCAAAAGGCAGGCAATTATTTGAGTGGAGAGAAACTCCAAAAAGTTGCAACACAGTGGCATCTAGATGTTCTTGTGTACAAAACACAAAAAGCTATCTTTACTACCTTTATCCATTTGTGTTGCCACTTTCTGGGAGCTATGGACTTGCATCCCAATATCCCACAGTATTAGCAAGTTTTGAGAAGATTTGTAGCTCAGGTTGAGGTTCTGGATGTAGTCTAGATTAGATTAGATTCCCTACAATGTGGAAACAGGCCCTTTGGCCTAACAGGTCCACACCGACCCTCTGAAGAGCAACCCATCCAGACCCATTTCCCTCTGGCTAATGCAACTAACATTATGGGCAATTTAGTATGGCCAATCCACCTGACCTGCACATCTTTGGACTGTGGGAGGAAACCGGAGCACCCGAAGGAAATCCACGCAGACACAGGAAGAATATTCCAGCTCCACACAGTCGCCCAAGGCTGGAATTGAACCTGGGACCCTGGTGCTGTGAGGCAGCAGTGCTAACCGCTGAGCCAAGTGGTGCTGGAAAAGCACAGCAGGTCAGGCAGCATCAGAAGAGCAGGAAAATCAACATTTCGGGCAAAACACCATCGGGAATGAATGTCGTTCTGAATGTAGGTTTGCTCGCTGAGCTGGAAGGTTTGTTTTCGAACATTTCATCACCATACAAAGTAACATCATCAGTGAGCCTCCAGATGAAGCACTGATGGCATTGCCTGCTTTCTATTTGTGTGTTTGGGTTTCGTTGTGTTGGTGATGTCATTTCCTGTGGTGATGTCATTTCCGGTTCTTTTTCTCAGGAGGTGGTAAATGGGGTCCAAGTCAAAGTGTTTGTTGATAGAATTCCGGTTGGAATGCTGTGCTTCTAGGAATTCTCGTGCATGTCTGTTTGGCTTGTCCTAGGATGGATGTGTTGTCTCAGTCGAAGTGGTGTCCTTCCTCATCCATCTGTAAGGATACTAGTGAGAGTGAGAGGAAGGACACCATTTCAACTGGGACAACATCCTAGGACAATCCAAACAGACATGCACGAGAATTCCTAGAGTTCCGTTTGGAATGCCGTGCTTCTATCAACAAATACATCGAGTTGGATCCCATTTACCACCCCCTGAGAAAAAGAGCAGGAAATGACATCACCAACCCAAGGAAACCTAACTACATATAATAGGTAGACCATGCCACCAGTGCTTCATCTGGAGGCTCACTGAAGATATTACTAGTATGGTGACGAAACATCTGAAAGCAAACCTTCCAGCTCAGCGAGCAAACCTACCTCCAGATCCCTCAGTATATTAATGCTCCTAAGGATCCTGCCATTTACTGTATACTTTCCTCTTGCATTTGACCTCCCTAAATTCATCACCTCACAATTGTCTGGATTAGACTCTATCTGCTCTGTCTCTGCTGAACTTTCCATCTGGTCTACATCCTGCTGTATCTTTTGCAAACCCTCCTTACTGTCCACAACTCCACCAATTTTTGTGTTGTCTGCAAACTTACTAATCAGACCACTTAAATTTTCATCCAAATTATTTATGCACATTACTAATGACCGCGGTGTCAGCTCTGAGTTTTGCAGAAGGACTGCTGGTCACAGACATCCAGTAGGAAATACACCCCTCCATCACTCTGTCATCTATGATTTGGAGGTGCCAGTGTTGGACCGGGGTGTACGAAGCTAAAAATGACACAACACCAGGTTATAGTCCAACAGGTTTATTTGGAAGTACGGGCTTTTGGAGCACTGCTCTTTCATCAGGTAGCTGTGGAACAGAATCATAAGACACAGAATTTGTAGATTTATATAGTCATGAGAGGCATAGATGGGGTGAATAGCCAAGGTCTATTCACGCAGTAGGGGAGTCCAAAGGTAGAGGTCATAGGTTTAAGGTGAAGAGGAGAAAGATATAAAAGGGACCTGAGGGGTCACTGTTTTCACACAGAGGGTGAGGAAGTGCTGGAGGCTGGTACAATTACCCATCCAGATGCTTTTTAAAATGTTGTATGTGAATAGGAGGCGTTTAGAGGGATATTGGCTAAATGTTGGTCTGGATCAGTTTACGTTATGTGGCTGACACGGATGAGTTGGCCGAAGGGTTTGTGTAAGTCTGAATCCACGACTATGACTGAGCAGCTCGCTGAGGTAGAGGATACCATCTTTGTCCTAAATGATAAACCTTTTGTCTTTGCCACTGTCGTCAAAGAAGATATATTGCCCTGCTAACACTATTTTTGCCTATTTGTGTGGGGTACTCTTGGTACAGATCCGAATTGTCATTTTGCTTTGGAAGTGTATTCCAAATGCAGCATATTATGTGAAGAGGATTTGAAATGCGTTGGTGTGATGAAGCAAATCTATCACTGTGTTCATTTATACCCTGAATCACAATGCAATTCACCCAATCTCAATAAAATGGCAGACACTAGTCTGCGGGAGAAGCATCATGTGTGCACAGTCTTTTGAGATGGTTCAGAGTGATTGTGAACTATAGGTATTCATGGGAAATGGAAATTGCCCCTTTTATATGTTTGAATCATATAGTGCAGCTCAAGAAGTACAGATTCTCTCGGGACAGATAGCAACTGAAGTCAGTGTGCAGCAAATTAACGTTACTTCTTACACTGCACTTTCCAGTTATAAAATGTGCAACCAGCAGAAATTGCTATTTTTTTAATCCCAGTGTATGGAAGTAAAATACTCCAGATGTTGGAAATCTGAACTGAAAACAGCGAGTACTGTAGAAGTTCAGCAGAATTTACGGCCAAGTTAACGTTTCAGGGCCCAGTTCTGATGGTTATTTTCAGTATTTTCTGGGGTTTTTTTTCCCCCAATTTACTCTCGCAAGAAGTAATGACATATCAGTAATATTCTGGAGACATGAGTTTGAATTCCATCATGGCAGATCAGCCACTATTGCAATGAATGGTGGAGCAGTCTTGAGGGGCCAAATGGCCGACTTCTGCTCCTAATTTCCACTCCAAGTTTCCCTGCAAGCCAGTCGCCATTCTCACTTGGAAATATATTGCTGCTTTTCCAGGGTCTTGAGTTAAGATCCTGGACCTCCCTCTCTAACAGCATTGTGGGTTAACCTACAGCACATTAGTTTTAAAATTGCATTCATGGGTGTGAGCTTTACTGACTAGGCCAGGATTTATTGGCAATTCCTAATTGTTAAGAGTCAACCAAGTTCCTATGGGTTTGAAGTCAGAAGGAGGCCAGATCAGGTAAGGATGGCAGAATTTCCCCTCTAAAAGACATAACTGAACCAGATGGGCTTTTATAATGATTGACAACGGTCATCATTAGATCACTTTTTATGCAAGATTTTTATTGAATTCCAATTTTCACCATCAGGATGGTAATGTAGCTCAGTGGTTAGCACTGCTGCCAGGGACGCTGTTTCGATTCCACCCTCGGGTGACTGTGCAAACTCCACACAGACATTCTCCCCGTGTCTGCGCAGATTTCCTCCCAGGTGCTCCAGTTTCCTCCCACAGTCCAAATACGTGCAGGTTAGGTGGATTGGCCATGGGAAATTCAGGGATGTGAGGATAGGGTAAGGGCAGATTGCTCTTCGAAGGATGAGTGATGACCCCTTCTGCATAGTCGGGTTTCTATGGATCTGCTATAGTAGGATTCAAACTCATGTCAAGAAGGCAGCATACCACATTCTCAGGGGGAACTAGGAATGGGCAAACAGCATAGTCCTGTCAGCAATACTCGCCACCACCGTGAATATAAATTGAAACGTGGGAGCATAACAGCGGTAGTGCTTATTTCTCCCCAGCACCCATGTCATGCATGTGTAGGTGTAGGACACAGTGAAGAAACATTGAGTGCAGAAAACTGTATTCGTATTCCAGAACCAGAAAGGAAAATGTCCAAGTGACCAGCAATGCCTGTCTCTTCAAGGGCAAGGCCAAAGTGAACAAAAAAGTGATGGGGAGTGTGGGAATTAAACTAAAATCAAGTTGGAGAGGGAAATAAAGCACTCCATCCCCTGCTGTGCCTACTTCACCCTAAAGACATCGAGAGTGTTGATGGACACTGTGTGCTCCTTCTTCAGGGACACCCGGGCCTGAGCACAACCACGGAAGAAGGGCAGCCAATCGGCCATAATGATCCCCTCGATGGCCCACTGCCTAGATCTGTTTATGGCCCCTCAAGATTGTAAAACCTACGCTCACACCTCTCGGCTCACCTCCGTCCAGTGCCCCAAAGGAGACTTCCACATCCGTCAGGGTCTTATCTGCACTTCCACACACACACACACACACACACGGGTCATTTACAATATCTGTTGGTCCTGATGCGGTCTCCTCGACATTGAAAAGACAGGACGCCTACTTGCAGAGCATTTCAGGTAACATCTCTGGGACATACGCACCAACCAACCCTCCCCAGCCCCGTGGCTGCACATTTCAACTCTCCTTTCCACTCCGCTGAGGACATGCAGGTCTTAGGCTGCCTCCATCACCATACCCTAACCACCCAATGTCTGGAGGAAGAAAGCCTCATCTTCCACCTTGTGACCCTCCAACCATATGGGATCAATGTGGATTTCACTAGTTTCCTCATTTCCCCTCCCCCAACCTTATCCCAGATTCAACCTTCCGACTTGGCACCTCCCTCTTGACGTCCATCACCTTTCCCATCTATCCACTGCACCCTCCTCTCCGATCTATCACCTTCACCTACCTATCGCACTCTTTGCTACCTCCCTCCAGCCCCACACCCCTCCCATTTATCTCTTGGCCCCCTTGACCCACAGGCCTCATTACTGATGAAGTGCTTATGCCTGAAACGTTGACTCTCCTGCTTCTCGGATGCTGCCTGCCTGACTGGCTGTGCTTTTCCAGCATCACACTCTTGACTCTGTTTATGGCCAGCCTGGCCTGGTCCAGGAGCAGACCCACGAGGAGATCCTCTGACCTGACCACTCCCCTCCACACCTAGTGACCAAAGATCAGGAGAGTAGGGCTGAAGTGCAACCAAAAACATGAAAGAAGATCTTTAAGTAAACTGAAAAGGGAAGTGCAGGTGCCCACACTCCATGGAATAGCGTTAGATACTTCTGGACTGATGACTGAAAGTGTAATAAGGCATGATTATTAATGACAGTGGCTAGTTACTTTGAAATGCCATTGGAGGCTGCTCCAGTCACTGACAGCTTATTTTGAAGTCTGATTGATGATTGTTTAATTGATGCTGATGGGTGTTAATGACTATTGTTGAGAAAGTGATCAGTGTGTAATGCAGCCTTCATTGTTATTGAGCTGGTTGTCAGGGTGAGGTGATGAATTGTGTGTTAAAGATAATTGGAATAATTGGTGAGATAGTCAACAAGAATAGATCCGAAACATACCCGGCAGATTTTCTTTCTCTTTATTCACTCATGGGTTGAGGGTGTTGCTGGCGAGGTAGCATTTCTTGCTCGTTGCTCATTGCCCAGAGAGCATTTAGGAGTCAACCACATTGCTGTGGGTCTGGAGTTACATGCAGGCCAGACCAGGTAAGAATGGCAATTTCCTTCCTGAAAGGGTATTTGTGAACCAGATGTTTTTCCCCCAACAATTGCCAATGGATTCATGATTATCATTAGACAGTTAATTTCATATTTTTTAATAATCCAATTCAAATTCCACCATCTGCCATGCTGGGATTTGAACCTGAGTCTCCAGAATATCATCTGGGTCTCGAGATTAACAAAAGTCCCACGTGGGGGATTAGTGAGCAAAATTAGGGCACATGGTATTGGGGCAAGGTACTGACGTGAATTGAAAATTGGCTGACTAACAGGAAGCAAAGTGTAGTGATAAATGGATCCTTTTCAGAATGGCAGGCAGTGAACAATAGAGTACCACAAGGTTCGATGCTGGGACGGCAGCTGTTGACAATATACATCAATGATATAGATGAAGATATTAAAAGTAATATTAGCAAATTTGCTGATGATACAAAGCTGGGTGGCAGGGTGAAATGTGAGGAGGATGTTATGAGAATACAGGGTGACTTGAACAGGCTAGGTGAGTGGACAGATACATGGCAGATGCAGTTTAATGTGGATAAATGTGTGGTTATCCACTTTGGTGGCAAGAACAGGAAGGCAGATTACTATCTAAATGGAGTCAAGTTAGGTAAAGGGGAGGTACAACGAGATCTAGGTGTTCTTGTACATCAGTCAATGAAAGCAAGCATGCAGGTACAGCAGGCAGTGAAGAAAGCTAATGGCATGCTGGCCTTCATAAGAGGGATTGAATATAGAAGCAAAAGGGTCCTTCTGCAGCTGTACAGGGCCCTGGTGAGACCACACCTGGGGTATTGTGTGCAGTTTTGGTCTCCAAATTTGAGGAAGGACATTCTGGCTATTGAAGGAGTGCAGCATAGGTTCACGAGGTCAATTCCCAGAATGGTGGGACTATCATATGTTGAAAGATTGGAGTGACTGGGCTTGTCTCTACTTGAGTTTAGAAGGATGAGCAGGGATCTGATTGAGACGTATAAGATTATTAAAGGGTTGGACACTCTGGAGGCAGAAAGCATGTTCCTGCTGATGGGAGAGTCCAGAACCAGAGGACACAGTTTAAAAATAAGTGTAGGCTACTTAGAACAGAGTTGAGGAGAAACTTCTTCACCCAGAGAGTGGTGGATATATGGAATACTCTGCCCCAGAAAGCTGGATACTTTCAAGAAAGAGATGGGTAGGGCTCTTAAAGATAGTGGAATCAAGGGTTATGGGATAAGGTAGGAACAGGGTACTGATTGTGGGTAATCAGCCATGATCACAATGAATGCTGGTGCTGGCTCGAAGGGCCGAATGACCTACTCCTGCATCTATTGTCTATTGTCTAAATCAATATCATTAGGCCATTGTCTCCCTCTCAAGTGTAGCTCCTGAATTTGATCAATCTCTTGGGTTGGAAAGAGTTCCTATTGCTCAGAATGTACTTGTGCCTAACCAATTTAAACAGACCAAGGAACCGGTAAAACTCAAGATCTCCTGCTCAAAATGTGAGGGAACTTTCATAGCGACACAAGTCCGAGTCTCCTGCTGCATGTGGAATTTTGTAGTTGGCCAGTCCAGCCATACATTTCACAGGAAGAAACTGTTTCAGTGACGGCAAGAGGTTATTGCCAAGTACTGTGGGTGATCAAACCTTTTTTTCAACACAGCTGCCTGTATCTTTGTTCATAGGTCAGCATTTATTGCGCATCCCTAATTGCCCTGGAAATGGTGGTGAGCTGTCATATTGAACTGCTGCAGTCAGTGGGCATGGGGCTGTAAGGACATCGACAATGCTGTCAGAGAATGAGCTTGGATGGACTGTCCTGTTATGGACCAGACCAGGCCCCCTCAAAATATTTTAAGAAGGTAGCCCAGACCCTTACGTTTTCTTATTTTAAAGGTAAATGCTAAGTATTCCAGATGCAATGTAACTGGTCAAACTATGCTAAAGAAAATGCAATTTACTGAAACACTGTAGTTAACAAACAAAGAAAGAGGAATTTAGAATAACTTCACAATATTAGAATACTTAACAGAATAATAGATACTGTAACTGTTACTAATTAACTGTTCCATGTAGTAATATTCCATTTCTCCCACCTTCTCTCATCTTCCGACTCAGTTAACCTCAACAGGAGTCTGATGCGCTCTGATTTCTCCACCACTGGAAGGTTATATTGGCCTTTGAGGGTGTGCATCATGGATTAACTCAAATGGTGACTGAACACTAAAGGTTAAACCACAAGGAGAGACTAAATCAACTGGAGTTGTGTTTTTCCTCTCTCTCTTTTTAACCCCCACACTACAGCCAAACAGCGGCAGTGCTTATTTTTCCCCAGCACTCATGTGGTGTGTGGGTAGGCCTAGGACACAGTGAAGAACAACGTATGCACGGACAGTCTATTGTCATATTCCACCACCAGGAAGAACGGAAACACCTGAGTGACCAGTGACAACAGTCCCCTTCCCATCAAAGGGCAATGCCTAAATGATCAAAACAGTGAAGGGGGTGGTTAGGGATTAAATCAAAAGGAATTGGAGGGGGAAATAAAAGACTCCACACCCCGGGCTGCCCCCCCCCCCCACTTTCCCTAAAAACTTCAAGGGTGTTGGTAGACACTGCACGCTCCTTCTCCAGGGCCAACTGGGCCTGAACATAACCTCAGAAGAGAGGCCGACAATCGGTCATACCGACCCCCTCCACGGCCCAGTGTCTGGACCTGTTAATGACCAGCCTAGCCAGGCCCAGGAGCAGACACACTGGGGTAGTGTTCCGTGGAATTTACGAGATTTAAGGAGTGATTTGATTTAAGATCTCAAGATTGTAAAGGAATAGATTGCATGAGGTATTTCCATGACTTGGGGAACATACAACCAAGGTTGTAACGTTTAGGATTGAAAGGGTAGTAGGGATTTTGGACTCTCTTTCACAAAAGGCAATTGATGCTAAATCATTTATTGGTTTTAGGCCTGGCCTTGTCAACTGAAGGTATAAAAAGGCATGGGAACCAGCGAGTAGATGGAGTTGCTTCACACAGGGGCAGTCACTGACTCTGACTGAATATATGGAATTAAGAATCTATTGATGATCATGAAACCATTGCCAATTATCTGAAAAACCCATTTGGCTCATTAGTGTCCTTGAGGGAAGGAAAACTGCCCTCCTCACCTGGTCTGGCCTGTATGTGACTCCAGACCACCTCAACGTGGTTGACTGTCAACTGCCCTCTGAAGCAGCCTAGCAAGCCATTCAGTTCAAGGGCAGCTGAGGACAGGTAATAAATGCTAGCCAGCCAGAGACACCCACATCTCATGGATAAATGCAAAATGTTTTTTAAAAAATGTTAACATAAACAAGAACGACCCAATTCCAGTTGCTAAGCTCCAAGATATCCAAATTTCCTTTCAGGATTTTGATTTTTCATTCTGATCTCCTCTCTGGATATATTAGTTGATGTAAGTTTAGCAAAAGCAATTACACCAATTTGAAAACTTCAATATCATGAAATTCAATTTTTTTCTGCTGTTGTTCAATGCCCCCATACACTCTCATGTACCTTATGTAGCTGGCTCTGATTTCTTTTGATCTGCCATGTTGTGTAAAAAGGTCATTCATTCATTTGGCTCCCTATCCCTTGAGGCCACCTCAGTCCTGAGGATAACACCAGCTTACAGTACCAGTGCAGAACAGTTTACATTGCAGGAGAGCTTGCTCTCGGTATTTCTTCTCTGTCTGCGTGCTATTCGATTGTTGTCCAGTCATTCAAGGCAACCTTTAAAAAAAAGAAACTTGCACGCAAGCCAACCACTGCAGAGGCTGGACCAGACGTAGTAAATGCTGGAACCACTCAGCAGGTCAGACCACATTGTCGAGAGTAAATCCAAATGACCCTTTCTCTCAGACTGGAAGATATTAAGCTTTTAAGCAAGTACGTTATCTGGGGAAGGCTGGACTTTAAGGGACGGACAGAGAAAGGAAAAGCGGAGTGATCTCTGTTTGGAACCACAGAATCGTAGAAAGGCCAATGGCTTGGAAAGAGGCCATTCTGCCCATTGTGCCTGCATTGGCTGCCGTTCTGAAGCAATAAATGCTACCTTGGTCACCAATGTCTGTATCCTATGATTTTTTTTAAATGTTAAAAGATAAACTGGCTGCCAATTCTATTCCACTTTCCAGCACCTGGTCTGGAGTGTTGCAAGTGCTAATACTTCAGCAGCAGATTCAGATTCCTGATGGATGCGTTGAAGGTTTCTACTTTAACCATCGAACTGGGAACTGAAGCTAAGGTTCACAAGCCCTATTACTGACTGTACGCGTACAACACAATTCATGCTTATACTTGGAGAAGTTCTCTGTGTGAACGGTAGAGCCACAACCTCTCCCAGCTAAGCAGCCTGCTCCAGGCCAGGAATTCACCTTCCAATTAGCATTGAAATTCAGCATGAGCTGCTGTATTTCAGGGTTTAAATGCCCTGAAGCCTGTCTGACAACTGCTGCCTGTAAGAAAGTGGGAGAGAGCATTTTCTTTCATTATTTGTTCACAGGATGAGGACATCGCTGATTAGGCCAGTATTTATTGCCCATCTCTAATTGCCCAGAGGGCACATGTAGCCCAGACCAAGTGAGGATGACCGTTTCCTATCCTCAAGGGCATTAATGTACCAGATGGGGTTTTTCCCAACAAATGACAATGAATTCACAGTCATTGTTAGACTTTTAATTCCAGATTTCTATTGAACTCAAATTCTACTATCTACCATAATGGGATTTGATCCCAGGTCCCCATAACATTACCCGGGTCTCTGGATTAACAGTCCAGTGATAAAGCCACTCGGCCATTGCCTCCACTTTGGTAACAGGCGGGCAAGTTAGGCACATATGAGGTTTTCAGGTGCCAGGTGGGTAGAACATAGAAAAATGCATAGAAAAATACAGCGCAGTACAGGCTCTTTGGCCCTCGATGTTGCGCCGATCCAAGCCCACCTAACCTACACTAGCCCACTATCTTCCATATGCCTATCCAATGCCCGTTTAAATGCCCATAAAGAGGGAGAGTCCACCACTGCTACTGGCAGGGCATTCCATGAACTCACGACTCGCTGAGTAAAGAATCTACCCCTAACATCTGTCCTATACCTACCACCCCTTAATTTAAAGCTATGCCCCCTCATAATAGCTG
>NC_057710.1:12795397-12835526 GCF_004010195.1 Chiloscyllium plagiosum
GACAGCGAGGACATAAAAATCAAGGCCAATGGCTCTGCAATCTCCTCCCTTGCTTCCCAGAGAATCCTAGGATAAATGCCATCAGGCCCAGGGGACTTATCTATTTTCACCTTTTCCAGGATTTCCAACACCTCTTCTCGACATACCTCACAGCCATTCATTCTACTTAATTGTGACTCAGTATTCACATTGACAATAATGTCCTGTTCCTGATTGAATACTGACGAAAAGTATTCATTCAGTGTCTCCCCAATCTCTTCAGCCTCCACACGCAACTTCCCACTACTATCCTTGACTGGATCTATTCCTACCCTAGTCATTCTTTTATTCCTGACATATCTATAGAAAGCCTTAGGGTTTTCCCTAATCCTACCAACTAAGGCCCTTTCATGTCCCCTCCTTGCTGCTCTTAGCTTTCTCTTCAGGTCCTTCCTGGCTACCTTATAACTCTCAATCTCCCCAATTGAACCTTCACGCCTCATCTTTACATCGGCCGCCCTCTTCCATTTAACAAGGGATTCCAATTCCTTATTAAACCACGGCTCCCTCACACGACCCTTTCCTCCCTGCCTGACAGGTACATACTTATCAAGGACACTCAATAGTTGCTCCTTGAACAAGCTCCACATATCAATTGTGCCCATGCCTTGAAGCCTACTTTTCCAAGCCACGCATCCTAGGTCGTGCTGCCTCACCGCATAATTTCCCTGCCCCCAGCTATAACTCTTGCCCTGCAGTGCACACTTATCCCTCTCCATCACTAGAGTAGTGGGGGTTAACAGGTGTGCCAGGTGGGTTTAACTTCAGGTGCTGCATGGACACGCAGGATACAGGGTGCCAGGTGGGTGAGGGGTAAGGGTCGAGTTGGGGTTCCGTCAGATTTGGAGCTGGGGGTTAGAGGACAGAGGAGGAAGTGCAGTGGAGTATCTGGTCTGGAGTAGGAGGAACATGGTCAGGGGTGAGATGTCAGGTGGGGTCTGGAGCAGGGTAGCAAGGGGCAAATTGAATGGTGTCCGATATACATAAGGGCTGACAGTGTAAAATAATGTTATTTTCACCATTCTTTATTGTAGGAATGGGCACCATTGGCAAATCCAGTAGTCATTATCTATGTCCCTAATTGCAAGGTAGTTCAGAGTCAGCCACATTTTTGTGGGTCTGCACTCATATGTAGGCCAGCCTGAGTCAAAATGGAAGATTTCCTTCCCCAAAGGATGTTAGAGAATCAGATGGGTTTCTCCAACAATTTGACGGTGGCCAAAGCAGTTGGAACCCTTTGAAATTTCTGACTTTTGCAAGACTCTAGACTGTTAATTGCTGTTGGAGATTTACGCATCCTGGACAATTACAAATAGTGAGTGCACTGGGACTTGCAGCTATCCAGAGATTGTAACCTCTGGGCTTTTTCTTGCCAGGATGCAGCTGAGTGTCCACAAGTATTTATTTACTTTTGAACTGAGCGATTGCTGTCCATTGCTCAGTAGAATGTAGTTGTTGCTGGTCCTGGAGAGTTCCCCAATGTGTGGCCTTGTGCCCTGCTTCAGCAAACAAAATCAATGCCCTAATCCAAGGCATAAACAAATCATGTCTGTTATAATGAATGTCTATTATTTATATAGTTACTGCTTGATCAGATGCAGATTGCCACCTTTGCATTTGCTGTTACATTGTGTTTGTATTTCATGCTTTGGGAGTGCGATAGTGAGGAATTACTGTAATTGAAATACTGTGGTGTGTTTATAGTCGATTGTTTGATGATCTTATCCTCTCACTTCCCCTGTAGCACAATATTTTCAACAAACACCATGGTTTGTTTTCATAAAATTATATAGAACTTGCAGCAAAGGAACAGGCCATTTAGCCCAACTGGTCTCTGCTAGTGCTCCATCCAAACCTCTTTCTGTCTTACTTACTGGCAGTGCATTGACTGTGGGAGTTGGGAGGTCATGTTGCGGCTGTACAGGACATTGGTTAGGCCACTTTTGAAATACTGCATGCAGTTCTGCTATAGAAAAGATGTTGTGAAACTTGAAAGGGTTCAGAAAAGATTTACAAGGATGTTGCCAGGGTTGGAGGATCTGAGCTATAGGGAGAGGCTGAACAGGCTGGGGCTGTTTTCCCTGGAGTGTCGGAGGCTGAGGGGTGACCTTATAGAGGTTTAGAAAATTATGAGGGGCATGGATCAGATAAATAGACAAGGTCTTTTCCCTGGGGCGGGAGAATCCAAAACCAGAGAGCATAGGTTTAGGGGGAGAGGGGACAGATTTAAAAGGGACCTAAGGGGCAACTTTTTCCACGCAGAGGGTGGTGCATGAATGGCACGAGCTGCCAGAGGAAGTGGTGGAGGCTGATACAGTTACAACATTTAAAAGGCCTCTGGATGGATATATGAATAGCAAGGGTTTAGAGGGATGTGGGCCAAGTGCTGGCAAATGGTGCGAGATAAATTTAGGATAGCTGGTCAACATGGATGAGTTGGACCAAAGGGTCTGTTTTCATGCTGTACATCTCCAAGACTCTGTGTTTCCCCTTCAAGTATTTACCTATCTTCTCCCAAAGTGGATCTGAGCTGTTTATCCTCAGCCACTCTACACATGAACAGCAGTGATACATGGAGGCAGCTCATCACCACTGTCATAAGGGCAGCTTTGGATGGTAACTGAATGCTGGCCCAGCCAGTGACATCCTCAACATGTGAATGAATAATAAAAATTATTAAAAAGCTCCTTCAGTTTGTCTTCTACAGTAAAGGTAATTAAATAATACAGTTCATAGGTTCATACAGCACAGAAAATGCCCTTCAGCCCATCGAGTCTGCAGTAAAATTAGGGATGAGCAATTAATGCTGGCCTGACGACCTCATCTCATGAATGAATGTTAAAAAAACTGGCAACTAACTGCGTACCTGGTCATTACAATAGACATCCTCTTCACATTTCAACCATAACCATTAAGTGTTTTTGATAAATCGGAAATAGAAAACCATGAGAAAGAACGAGGCACCCTTCAGAGACAAACAAACTTGCGATCTCGGACTGAAATTGGTCATTTTACCATCGGAGTTCCTGATATTTTTATCCATATGATCCTTCATAAAGAAGTGACAGATTTGATGCCTCCAGCAACGTTTCAGGTCTCTGTTTGCAGCCTCCTGCTGCAGCTAACACAAAGATGCAAATCAGTAGAAGGAATAGACCACTCATCCCCTGCAGCCTACTCTGCAATTTGACAAGATAATAGTTGATCTAATCATGGCCTGAACTCAACCTCTCTGCTTACCCTTTAACTCATTTGTGAATCAAAAATCAATCTCACTCAGCCTTAAAAACATTCAATGACTGTCGAAATAATCATTTGTCTCACCCATGATGTGAGTTTCCTTTCCAGATTGGGTCCCACTGATATGTGAAAGCTGTTCCAAATTCAGTAGTTCATATTTGAGCTAGATCTAAATAATTTAGCAAGAGAATGGGTTGCAGTAAGCTGATAAAAAGTAGAGTCACCTTCATTTTAGCAAACTATAGTTCTCTCTGTTAGAGAGAAACCAATAGTGGTGGTTTCACCTGATGGTCACCACATCTTATGTGAGGGGAGGGTTTAGACATGTTACTGAATCAGTCATCCAAAGGCCATGATTTATTATCTAGAAGATACAATGTCATTGATCCACCACAGGAGTTTGCAAATTGACATTCAATTTCAAAAATCTGAAAAGAGGAATAAACTAGTGTCAGGAAAACTAAAATGACTAGCTGTTGAACTGAAACCTCACTTCTGTCCTTTTGGTCTGTAACCTTTGATGAGACAAATCCCACAATAAAGTCATTTGGCCTTTGATGCTGGAGTCTGTCGAAGGGCATTTATTACCCATCTTGAATTGGCCAAAGGGCAAATCCTTTGCTGTGGATCTGGAGTTACATTTTAGGCCAGATCAGCTAAGAATGGTATATTTCCATCCCTAAAGAGAATGAGTGAACTAAATGGGTCTTGCCAGACAATCAGCAGTTTTCATGGTCATCATTAGACTCTTAATTTCATATTTTTATTGAATTCAAATTCTACTATTTGCCATGGCAGGATTTGAACTCAGATCCCCAGAGCATTACTTTTTTTTCTGGATTAATAACTTTGCAATAATACCACTAGGCCATCACCTCACCAATTCTCTGATTCTATGAAGTGCTGGGAGAATTAATACTTTGGATCAAAAACAGAAATTGCTGGTGAAACTCAGCACGTGTTGCAGCATCCAGGGAGAGAGGGTGGGGGCCATATTCCTTTGAATCTTTGGTTCCAGTTAAAACTTATTCATTTGATACACATTATCAAATTTCAAGGTCATATCCAAGTTAATTGTATTTGCCTGTTTGTAAATGATCCATTCCATTCAGTTATTCCAGCAGCAAGCCACTCCCTATTCAGTTTAGCAGCTTGAGTTTATTTTCAGCTCATTGCTTGGGAGTGTCTGACAGTGAGCTTTGTAAGCTAAGTTTGCAGTTAGACAAATTGAAAGCCCTTGGCAATCTTAGACATTTATCAGTTGAAATATACACAGGGAGTAACAAAGGTGATTGATAAAGGCAGGGCAGTAGATGTTGTCTACAAGGACTTCAGTAAAGCAATTGACAAGGTCCCTCATTGCAGGCTGATACAAAAGCTGAAGTCACATGATTTCCATGGTGACCATGACTTGGAGATGCTGGTGTTGGACTGGGATGGACAAAGTAAAAAATCACACAATGCCAGGTTATAGTCTGACAGGTTTATTTGGAAGCACTAGCTTTTGGAGCGCCGCTCCTTCATCACCTGATGAAGGAGCAGCACTCCGAAAACAATTGCTTCCAAATAAACCTGTTGGACTATAATCTGGTGTTGTGTGATTTTTTAATGGTATCCATGGTGAGCTGAGGACATGCTACAAAACTAGGTCAGTCATAGAAGGCGAAGTGTAGAGTTTTTTTTGATTGGCGATGTGTGATTAGATGATTGATTTATTATTGTCACGTGTACTGAAGTACAGTGAAAGGTTGTTGTTTTCTGTGCTGTCCAGGCAGATCGTACCATGCAAAGTGCATTAGGTTAGCAGAACAGAGTGCAGAATATAGTGTTACAGCCGCAGAGAGAGATCATACTGGATCCATTCAAAAGTCTGCTCACAGCATGGTGGAAGCTGTTCTTGAATCTATTCATAAGTGTCTTCAAACTTTTATATCTTCTGCCTGATAGAAGAGGGTGGAAGGGGTGAGGTGGTCTTTGATTATGTTGGCTCCTTTTCCGAGGCAGTGGGAAGTATAGATGGAGTCAATGGATGGAAGACTGGTTTGCGTGATGGACTGGGCTGTGTTTGTGATTCTTTGTAGTTCCTTCTGGCCTTAGGAAGAGCAGTTTCCATACCACACAGTGATACATCCAGATAGGATGCTTTGTATGGGGCATCTATAAAAATTGGTAAGAGTCCTTGAGTCTATGGTGTTCTGCAAGGATCAGTGCTTTCAAACTTGTTGTTTAAAAGAATCAAAGTTAACATTTTGAGTCCAGTATGAGTCTTCTTCTTATTCAGAAGTTCTGAAGGATAGTCATATCAGACTCGAAATACTTACTCTGTTTCTGTCTCCACCGATGCTGCCAGATCTTATGAGCACCCTCAACATTCTGTGTGCTTGTTTCAGATTTCCAACATTTGTTTAAATTTGCTTTTGACACAATACAGATTGACTGGGATGCCAAATTTGCAGTCCAATACACTGATTGAGGGAAGGAGAGGCATAAGCATTAAGATTCGACTGTGAAATGCTATGCTTTGACTTTGCATTTGTCTGGACTTCAGCTGAGGATAGGTTTGGCTCTGCTGTGTTGTTCTTCATAGTGGGATTGCTGCTGACCCAGACTGAGGCTAACATGTGAGGAACACCCTTAAGTTTGTGCTCTACACCCAAGGTGATCAAGGTCAGAATGCTGTTTGCTTCATTGACCACACAGTCAACCTGTTCTCCCCCCTTTAATAAATTATGTACCTATCCATTCAGTCTCTCTGCTCCTGCGCCTCCTTTAGAATTGTGGTTTTTTTTGTGTGGTATGGTCTCTCTCTCCATCAAAATTAATCATCTCACACTTCTCTGAGTTGAATTTACTGTCATTCCACTAAAGGATGTGCTTTTGAAGATTTACACTGTCCCTCTCATGGTTCACAAATCTTTCAAGTTTCGTGTCATTGTCAGATTTTCAAATGGTGTCCTATACACCAAGGTCTAAATCATTAATATATATCAGGAATTCTAACACCAAGCCCTGGGGAGATCCACTATACAAGTTCCTCAAACTTGAAAAGCAACCATTCACTAATACGTTTTACCTCCTGTCATGTAGCCAATGTCATAGATGTGTTTGCTGTTGTCTGCTTCATGCCATGAGTTATAATTTTGCTCAGAAGTCTGTGGTGTGAACTTCCATCAAGCGACTCCCGGATAAGAGACACATCAGCCCGTAAGCTGGAGCCAAAAGATTAAAAAGACATAACACTGCACCGTTTGGAAACAATTTATTAAGTCAGAATTACCCCTCCAATTAGGCTGCGTGATGGTTTGGGGATTTAACTTCTGACAGCTAACAGAAAATGTTTGCGAAGGAAATTACCCACTTGGCAGTAATTTATTTTTTTATAATCTCGAGCAGTCATGTCGGAAGATGAGGCATTGGGGAGGAATTGCTGCAGTATTCAATAGACTGCATAATAATTTGGATTTCTGTTTTGTCATCTTTCAAGAATTACTGGAGTCAACAGCTCAATGAGCATTTTACATTTGAGGACAAAACACATTGTCTGTGAAACAATGCCTTTTGAAATATTGCATTTCAACATCAACAATTCAGCAAGGAAGGGAACAGAAAGTGGGTTTCTGTTCCCTGTTGTTTACAGGCTGTTATCATTCTGCAACTCTTTTCTGAGTACATTGTATCTGTGCTAAACCTATTCCTGCCTTGCCACCTTACATGACCTACCCCACTTTAAACCATCCCTTTCAGTCAATTATTAAAATAAAAAATTAATAATCTTTGCCTCGCTAGGTGACTCTCCACCTTTCAGCTTCTGGGTGGCATGATGGCTCAGTGGTTAGCATTGCTGCCTCACAGCACGAGGGACCTAGGTTTGATTCCAGCCTTGGCGGAATTTCACTGTGGCATTTGCACATTCTCCCTCTGTCTTCCTGAGTGCTCTGGCATCCTCCTACAGTTCAGATGTGCAGGTTCGGTGGATTGGCCATGCTAATTTGTCCATAGTGTCCAGTGGTGTGCAGGCTTGATTGATTAGCCATGGGAAATATAGGGATGGGGTGGGTCTGGGTGAGATGCTCTTTGGATGGTTGGTGTGGACCTGATGGGCTGAATGGCCTGCTTTCACCGTGTACGGATTATGCTTAGAACCAAACCTGTGACCATTACTATCTGGAAGGACAAGAGCAGCAGATATATGGGACACCAACCCTTCACATCCCCCTGCGCTTACCATCTTGACTTTGAAATACATCACTGTTCCTTCAGTGCTTTGGGTATGATTGGGAAACTGATTGGAAGATTAGAAACATGGAATTTCAGCAAAGATGGATTTGGGAATCAGGGATGTTGATGAGAAAATGTAGATTGAGTTACGGTAGCAGTTTGCAAGGTTGGAGAGGCCAATAGCTAGGTTTTTTTCAAGGGTTGATGAGGTATATTAAAAGAAGCAAAGAATAGCATCTGAAGGGATCATCCATAATATCAGTTAGCTTAGGGGCCTAGAAGGGGACTTAGGTGGTCAGTAAGTTAGTAGGAATAAGTTCAAGAGAACACCTGGTGAGTCCTTGAATGAGAGGATACTGGGAGAGTGCATGAAATGTGATGGAAAGAGACTAGGGAAGTTTCTGCCTCTTACGTTGTATTCTTCAACGTTCTTCACCCCATTATTATATTCAGGTGTTGAAGCTCTCAGCCGTTCCTTCCCTCAACTCCTTCACCTTTCTACCTCTCTTTTGCGCATTAAGATACTTGGTCATTGAGTCAGACAGCACAGAAGCAGACTCTTCGGTCCAACCAGTCCATGCTGAACATAATCCCAAACTAAACTAGTCCCACCTGCTTCATCCTGGTCCAAATCCCTCCAAATCTTTCCTGATCATGTACTTATCCAAATGTCTTTTAAACATTGTAATTTTACCCACATCTGCCACTTCCTCAAGAAATTCATTCCACACGCAAACCATGTCTTTTTAAAATCTCTCTCCTCTCAAATGTGCCCCCTAGTTTGAAAGTCCCCCCATCCTAACAAAGAGACAAGTACCGTTAATTCTGTCATTACTTCACATTATTTTATAAAGTTAAAAATCACACAACTCCAGGTTATAGTCCAACAGGTTTAATTGGAAGCACACTAGCTTTCGGAGCGACGCTCCTTCATCAGCGTTGCTCCGAAAGCTAGTGTGCTTCCAACTAAACCTGTTGGACTATAACCTGGTGTTGTGTGATTTTTAACTTTGTACACCCCAGTCCAACATCGGCATCTCCAAATCATTATTTTATAAACAGCTTTAAGGTGGCCTCTCAATCTCCTACACTCCTGTGAAAAAAGTCCCAGCCTATCCATTTTTTCTTTATAACTCAAACTTTCCATACCCAACAACATCCTGGTAAATCTCTTCCGAACCCTCTCCAGCTTAATTATATCCTTACTTTAGCAGAGCAACCAGAACTGGACACAGTATTCCAGAAGAGGCCTCACCAATGTCCTGTACAACCTTAACATGACGTACAACTCCTATACTGTAAGGACTGAGCAATGAAGGCGAGTGTGCTAAATCCCTTTTTATATGATGCAAACTTCAAAGAATTATGTGAATTGAATTGAATTTATTTATTGTCGCGTGTACCGAGGCACAATGAAAAGCTTTGTCTTGTGAGCAATTCAGGCAGATCACAGAGTTAAGTAGCGTAGATAGTAAATAATAGGTAAACAGCAGCAAAAACAAAACACAGGTACAGGCGAATGTTAAGAGTTTGTGAGTCCATTCAGTATTCTAACAGCAGTAGGATAGAAACTG
The DNA here is from genome assembly GCF_004010195.1 of Chiloscyllium plagiosum. Taxonomy (NCBI): domain Eukaryota; kingdom Metazoa; phylum Chordata; class Chondrichthyes; order Orectolobiformes; family Hemiscylliidae; genus Chiloscyllium; species Chiloscyllium plagiosum. The sequence continues at coordinate 12,804,469 of NC_057710.1, forward strand.
TTTCGAAACCGGCTGGTGCGTGTGTTCAGGCTTCTGTACCTTCTCCCCGATGGTAGAGGTTGTAGAAAAACATTGCCAGGGTGGGATGGATCTTTGAGAATGCTGGCGGCCTTTCCTTGACATCGGGCCTGGTAGATGGATTCTATAGATGGGAGGTTGGCCTTTGTGATTGTCTGGGCCGAGTTCACCACTTGAACGGTACAGTTGCCATACCAGGTAGTGATACATCCAGACAGAATACTCTTGATGGTGCACCTATAAAAGTTGAAAAAAGGGTATTCACCGTCATGCCAAATTGCCTCAGCTGCCTGAGGAAGAAGAGATGTTGTTGGGCCTTTGTAACCATGCATCCACACGGAGAGTCCAAGAAAGCTTGTTGTGGATGACCACTCCCAGGAGCTTGACACTCACCACTCGCTCCACCTCTGTGCTGTTAATGTGTATCAGGGAGAAAGGAAGGGGATGGGCATGAGTAACATCCTGCCGAAAGTCAATAATGAGTTCCTTGGTTTTGCCAGCATTGAGACTTAGGTGGTTCTCAGTGCCCCATTTTACCAGGTCTTCCACCTCCCATCTGTAGTCCGTTTTGTCGCCATCTGAGATTCAACCGACTATGGTGGTGTCATCAGTGAACTTGTAAATGGCATTCATCTGGTATTTGGCGACGCAGTCATGGGTATACAGTGAGTACAGTAGGGGACTGAGTACACACCCGTGGGGGGCTCCAGTGTTGAGTGTTAGTGAGGATGAAATATTGACCCAATCTTCACTGATTGTGGCCTGTGGGTCAGGACACTGAGGATCCAGTTGCAGAGAGTCTCGGGGCTTAGTCCGAGATCACTAAGTTTACTAATCAGTCTCATGGGATAATATTGTTGAAGGCTGAACTGTAGTCAATGAGTAGGATTCTTAGGTAGCTGTTCTTGGTGTCAAGATGTTCTTGGGAGGCGTGAAGGGCAAATGATATGGCATCTGATGTGGATCTGTTGGTCTGATAAGCAAATTGGAGTGGGTCAAGAGTAGTGGGGAGGCAGGAGTTGATTAATGCCATGCCCAGCCTTTCAAAGTACTTCATGACCACTGAAGTTAGGGCCACTGGGCGGTAGTCATTGAGACATGCTGCATGAGCCTTCTTAGGCACATAGATGATGTTGGCCCTCTTGAAACAGGCAGGGACATTGACCTGCTGCAGGGAGAGAGTGAGGGTGTCCGAGACGACCTCTGCCAGTTGATCTGCGCATGCTCTGAGTGCACGGCCTGGTACTCCTTCTGGTCCCATCACTTTCCTTGGATTCACATGAAGGAAAACCGATCTGACCTCTGATGCAATGACTGTTGAATAGGTTCATCAGGACTTGTTGGAATAGGTGTTACCTCTCTGCCGAAATTCTGCTCAAAGCAAGCACAGAAGGCATTGAGATGATCTGGGATATGTCATCATCTGCTATCTTGCACTGACTGCCTGATCCTCTAGATACCAAACTTCAGTCTATCTCCTGAAGTGACACTTGGTCAAATCTTGTTTAATAAATGCTCCAGTGAGGAATCTTTGGACACTTCGCTATGGGAAAGACAGTCTATAAATGCAAGTTGTTTTACCTTAGACAGAGATTAAAATGAAAAGTTGCTTTGAGGATGTATTGCTGAATGAGATGATGAGACTCATTGGGGAATATGGTCTGACCTGACTTGCTATGACCATGGGAATGTCACGTCAATAAGGAAAAATGTGAAATAGCAGATGTTATATAAGTCATTCTAGAGTTCATTTAGCTGTGGTAACAGGGAAGGGAAGACATGGAATAGAGTCCACTGTGATATGAATTGTGCACTATCAGTGGAAAGTGCATATGTCTCAATCCACATCTCCTTGTATTCCAGTCCAGTTTGTCAAAGTTACTTCTGGAGCAATAAGACATATGGCATTGTGTGATTGATTGTTTTATTTTTAAACAGAATTTATTACTGTTCTGTTTTCATTCAGTGAAGGGAGTAGTTAGTTTGAGACCAAAGTACAATTTTAATTGATTTTGGTCACAGACTCATAGAATCCTGCATTTGTCCAGTTCGTTGCAAGAACTATCCAATTAGTCTCACTCCCAACCCTTTTCTCCATATCCCAGCAAATTCCAATTCTTTTTCCAAAGTCACCATTGAAACGTTTCCACCACACCATCAGGCTGCACATTGTAATTCAGAGCAATGCAGTGTGCAAAAGGCAAAAAACTCATTTCTGCTCTGATTCACTTGCTAATGATTGAAAACTTCTGTTCTCTAACTGCTGGCTCTCCACCAGTGGATAGAGTTTGCTCTAATAAAAACTGAAAGAATTGTGGATGCTGTAAATCAGAAACAAAAACAGAAAATGCTGGAAAAGCTCAGCAGGTCTGGCAGCATCTGTCACATAAATCAGAATTAACCTTCTGGGTCTAATGACCCTTCCTCAGAACAGTTTGCTCTAAGTTAGTCTATTAAATCATCATAATCATCATCCTTTCAAATGAAAACAATCTTCTCTACTCTCAGGTCTCTAGTTAACTAGAATCATGCCATTCCAAAAATCTCCTTCATACTCCATTTAGGGCTGGGACATCCTCTATTCCTGATGAAGGGCTTTTGCCTGAAACGTCGATTTTCCTGCTCCTTGGATACTGCCTGACCTGCTGTGCTTTTCCAGCACCACTCTAATCTATACTCTGGTTTCCAGCATCTGCAGTCCTTGTTTTTACCATTCTCACTAAAGTGTGGTGTCCAGAATTAATTAATTGGCCTAATTTTAATTCTTGACTGACTGGATGAGTCTTGAGTGAGTCAATATTTTGCTCAATACTTCAGCCGAGGCTGAACAAATGTTTGAGAATATTAAAGAATGCATCCTTGCCTTTGTACTCTATCCCTCTCTTCATGAAGCCAGTGGGCAGAGTTTAGCAGCCTTCTCAACTTGAGCTGCCACCTTTAAAGGTTTGCCCACGTGAACCTGAACGTGTTGTTATCTTGCACTGTGCCTTTTTAAAAGTACAGTGTTAAATTCACATTGTTCCTCCTTTGAAAAGATGCTGGCTATCCTATCCCGTTTGTGCATACCCAGCAGCCCCCCCCCGCACTCAGATGGGATTTCATGTTGACCGTTACATTCCTGAACGTCCCAGAGGTGTCTGTATAACCTGAACCTGACTCTGTGGACATCTGCCGCCTCCTGAGAAGGTGTGGTTTGTACATCTTGCTGCTACACACCATCCACCTTGACTCTATTGTCCACCGCCCAGACACACCTTGGCGTGCGTATTTGCTATCTGGGGGTGGGGATTGCCAGTGGAAGGCTCTCGACGTGCAAGTCCTCCTGTTTTCCTTCTTGGACCTGGAGTGGAGGGTGTTGCACGAAGCAATCCCTTATAACCACAGGTTGCAGTGGTTCACAGCCTCTCACACCAAGTGTTTAGTTTGCGGCGCTGTGGAGTGTGTGGATGATGTATATATTGGTTGTGAGTGATTGCACTCCCTTTTCAGTTATTTGAAAATTCCTTCATTGTGCTTTTGGTTGCACTTCAGCCCCACGCTCCTGATCTTTGGGACACTAGTGCTGAGGGCTGTGGGCAAGTCAGAAAACCTCCTCGTGGGTCTGCTCTTGGACCTCACTAAGTTGGTTATTAAGCTGGAACAGTGACTCAATGGTCAGCACTGCTGCCTCACAGCTCCAGGGACACAGGTTCAATTCTATGATTGGATGACTGTCTGTATGGAGTTTACACGTTCCCCCCCCCCCCCCACCCTGTGTATGAATGAGTTTCCTCCAGGTGCTCTGGTTTTGTCCCACAGTCCAAAGGTGTGGAGTGGACATGCACTGTATCCAGGGGTGTGCAGGCTACTTGGGTTAGCCATGGGGAATACAAGGTTACAATCCAGCATTCATTGCCTGTCCCTAATTTCCCTTGAGAAGGGAGTGGTGAGCTGCCTTCTTGAATCGCTGTCGTCTGCCTGCTGTAAGGGGGTTCGAGTGGAATGCTCTTTGCAAGGTTGGTGCGGAATGATAGGCCAAATGGCTTGCTTCCACACTGTAGTGATCAGGTAGCGTGCTGTAAAGGGGGTGATAGTTGCTGACATATCCTTCCCCATATATTTGTGCTTGGGTGCCTTTGGAGAAGCAGAGTATGGTGTTGTGGTTCTGTTCGCCGAGCTGGAAATTTTTGTTGCAAACGTTTCGTCCCCTGTCTAGGTGACATCCTCAGTGCTTGGGAGCTTCCTGTGAAGCGCTTCTGTGGTGTTTCCTCCGGCATTTATAGTGGCCTGCCCCTGCTGCTTCCCATGTCCATAGATCCCTCAAAGTTACCACCCAGATGGATTGTGTTAGCTTTCATTAACAGGGTGATTGAATATAAGAGCTGTGAGGTTATACTGCAGCTCTAGAGAGTCCTGATTAAACCACATTTGGATATTGTGTTCAGTTCTGGTCACCTCACCACTATAGGAAGGATGTGGAAGCTTTAGAGAGGGTGCAGAGGAGATTTACCAGGATGCAGCCTGGATTGGAGGGCATGTCTTATGAAAAAAGGTTGAGGGAGCTAAGGCTTTTCTCCTTGGAGTGAAGAAGGGTGAGACGGGGTTTGGTAGAGGCGTGCAAGATGATGAGAGGCATAGATAGAGTGAATACTCAGAGACTTTTTCCCAGTGCAGAAATGGCTATCACAAGGGGGCATAATTTTAAAGTGATTGAAAGCAGGTTTAGAGGAGATGTCAGAGGTAGGTTCTTTACACAAAAAGTGGTAGGTGCGTGGAATGCACTGCTAGTGGTGGTAATAGGGACATTTAAATGACTCTTGGATAGGCACATGGATGATAATAAAATGAAGGGTATGTAGGTTAGTTTGATCTTAGCTTAGGATAAAATCAGCTGAAACTGACAACCGGAAGCGGCAGGGACAGGCCACTATAAATGCCGGAGGAAACACCACAGAAGCGCTTCACAGGAGGCTCCCAAGCACTGAGGATGTCACCTAGACAGGGGACAAAACGTTTGCAACAAAAATTTCCAGCTCGGCGAACAGAACCACAACAACGAGCACCCGAGCTACAAATCTTCGCACAAACTTTGAGCAGAATATGGTGTCCACCAAAATTGTCGATGCCTTTAGAAAGAGGCGGACACTGAAGGGGATACCTACCTTTCCAATTCCAATTAACTTAGTCCCTTTCCCCTCTCCCTACCTCCCCATACCTTCTCACAGCTCCATTGCCCTTAACTGACTTTGCATGTAAAAATGTGATTGGCTGTACGGGTAAGTTACTTTTGGTGGTGAATAGTTCCAAACAAAAAACAAGTCACAGTGATCTGGTGATGGAGAAAAATGCATTCAGTTTTGTGTATAGCACTTCTGAATACAAAATAAGGACAAAAGAGAAAATCAAAAAGTTATTTTTTTAAATTCATTTGTAAGATGTGGGTGTCACTGGCTGGTCAGCGTTTATTGCCCATCTCTAATTGCCCTTGAGAATGTAGTGGCGAGCCACCTTCTTGAATTGCTGCAGTCCACCTGCTATAGGTTGACCCACAATGTTGCTGGGTAGGGAATTCCAGGGTTTTGACCGGCAACAGCAAAGGGACAATGGTTTGAGGCGGCGTGGTGGCTCAGTGGTTAGCACTGTTGCCTCACAGCACCAGGGTCCCAGGTTCAGTTCCAGCCTTGGGTGACTGTCTGTGTGGAGTTTGCATGTTCTCCTTATGTCTGGGTGCTCCGGTTTCCTCCCACAATCCAAAGATGTGCAATTCAAGTGAATTGGATGAGCTAAATTGCCCATAGTGTTAGGTGCATTAGTCAGAGGGAGATGGGTTGGGGTGGGTTACTTTTCAGAGGGTCGGTGTGGAGTGGTTGGGCCAAAGGGCCTGTTTCCACACTGTAGGAAATCTAAATCTAAATAAATTTCCAAGTCATGATGGTAATTGGCTTAGAGGGGAACTTGCAGGTGGTGGTGGCCCCAGGTATCTGCTGCCCTTGTCCTTCTAGATGGAAGTGGTTGTGGGTTTGGAAGGTGCAGTCTGAGGCTCGTGGGTGCAGAAAGGTCACTGGACCAGAAACATTAATTCTGCTTTCTCTCCACAGATGCTGCCAGACCTGCTGAGTTTCTCTGACACTTTCTGTTTTTTGTGCCTGCTGTCCAGCAACCTGCAGTGCTTTTGATTTTTTAATATTGTCTGATGACCATTGAAATGAAAATAATTTGGGAAAATCGCTCAATGGTTAGCACTGCTGCCTCACTTAACCAGGGTCCCAGGTTCAATTCCAGCCTCGGGTGACTGTCTGCGTGGAGTTTGCACATTCTCCCTGTGTCTGCGTGGGTTTCCTCCCACAGTCCAAAGATGTGCAGGTCAGGTGAATTCTAAATTTCCCGTAGTGTTAGGTGCGTTAGTCAGAGGGAAATGGGTCTGGGTGGCTTACTCTTCGGAGGGTCGGTGTGGACTTGTTGGGCTGAAGGGCCTGTTTCCACACTGTAGGGAATCTAACCTGATCTAAAAATGAGCAAAAAGAGTTGGCTGTTTAAGTATAAAACTATGGGTAGCTCAATGAGCTCTGGGGAATGGTAAAACAAGTCAGTATACAAACTGGTTTGGAGAACGAAAACAGAAATTTAGACCAGGATCAGGCACAAATCTTTAAGTAAATGTCAAGCATTTCAATAAGTACATTGAAGAGAAACAATTTGTGTTCATGCAGTATCTCAAAAACATTGTGCAGCCGAAGAATTGATTTGAGCTGTTTCCACTATTTCTCAAAGAGCTAACATTATTTATTCTAGAGAGGAGAGGGTACACTCGAGATATTAAAACATGAGGCCATAAATAAACTAACGTGACATTATACAATCTGAAGACTGCATCAAGATGAGAAGAGGGAAGTTTAAGTGTGGCCGTGAGAAAGTTAGAAATCAGTCACAATCCTATTGAATAGCTTAAGGGGCCGAATGGTCTTCCTATTTCTTTCTTCTTACGGTTTAACTGTTTTTTGACAAGAGGGGTTGGAAGCCCAAGAAACCCATTGGAGGCAGCAAGCATAAGAATTTTTTTTTTTTAAAAAGATAGAGAAAATAAAATGTGTGTGTCTCTGTATCTGAGATTGAGAGAGAGGTGACAAACCGACAAATAGCAGACAGACAAGCCGAGGAATGTTACCTCCTTGGGATTGACCTGACGGGCTGCAGAGGTTTTCTTGATCCTGTAATTTTCTGTGAAATGTGACACTTTTAAGCTATGTTTTAGCATCAATGTGAAACAGTTTTCACTTCCCTGTGATGCTAAAATTGGAAAATATACTCGGAGTTATATTAACAAATTGCCTTCCCATCAGCACTGGGAACTCAATAGCAAACCCTGGCAAGCAATAACTCAAGGCACTTTATGGAACTGTACAGAAGGTCTTAAGAACTACAGCTGGATCGAGGCTGATTCACTGTTTGTTATGTTGGATGTAAATGCAACTTTACGTCAATAATATGTAACAAACTCAGATTTATATTGTGCGTCAAGGGAGTGAAACAGATCAAAACACTTCGTGGCAGTGTAATAAGATACAAACAAATGAATAAAGAGCAGAGGTAAGAGAAAAGCCTGAATCAAAGAAGTAGGTTTTAAAGGGTGTCTTTAACAGGAGAAAGAAACACATTAGAGAGCCTAGGGCTTGACCAGTTGAAGATATTGTTTTGAATAATGTCGCAAAGAAAATCAAAGGAAGGTCAAGAGGGCAGAATTAGAAGTATGTGAATTTCTTAGAACTTTCTGGAAATATCCACAGATATGATGTGGAGGTGCTGAATTGGGTGGACAAAGTTAAAAATCACACAACACCAGGTTATAGTCCAACAGGTTTGTTTGGAAATGCAAACTTTTGGTGCGCTGCTCCTTTGTCAGGTAGTTAGTGGGGCAGGATCATAGGACACAGAATTTATAGTAAAAGGTCAAAGTGTCATACAACTGATGCAATGTATTCAACAAACCTAGATTGCTGTTAAGTCTTTTGTCACTTAGAATAGGTATGCAGGTTTTCAGCACGGTGGATATCAGCACGGTGACTCAGTCGTCAGCTTTGCAGCCTCACAGCACCAGGGACCCAGGTTTGATTCCAGCCTCGGGCACTGTTTAGTGTGCAGTTTGCACATTCTCCCCTGGCCTGTAAAACACAGAAACCAAGCCTGCCAACACATACAGAACACACCCACAATGCCCCAGTCTTGGCCAAACAGACGAATAAAGAAACCAGACATGACCAAGGTTAAAAAATCACACAACACCAGGTTATAGTCCAACAGGTTTAATTGGAAGCACACTAGCTTTCGGAGCGACGCTCCTTCATCAGGTGATTGTGGAGGACTCGATCGTAACACAGAATTTATAGCAAACATTTGCAGTGTGATGTAACTGAAATTATATATTGAAAAATTGATTGTCTGTTAAGCCTTTCATCTGTTAGACTTCTTTCATGTGTAAATCACAAAACCCTTTTTTCAAAAAGTTGCATTCTCGGGTTAGCTGTAACAATGGTGATAGCTAGACAATATGTTGAAGGTGTTGGCCCCCTGTGTTCTGTGTCTATGACCTGATGTTTTGATTGATTCTAATCTAAAAAGTGAGATAACAGAGTTTTACATAAATTCATGCAGTTTTTGAGCTCAGAGTTCTACATGAATGTATGCAGTTTTTGAGCAAAGTGCAATGTAACTCTGCAAGTACAAATTCACCCCACAAAATATATGTGTGCATGTGGGTCTTTGTCTGTCTGCGTCTGTCTGGGGTGGGGGTTGTGAGTGTGAGAAAGTATGTGTGTGTGTGTGTGTAGTGAGTGCAGAGTGTCTTAAGTCTGTGAGGGGGTGCATGTGTGGGAGTGTGTGTGTCTATAAGGGTATGTGTGGGTGTCTGTGTGTGCGTCTGTGTGTACCTGTGTCCGTGTGTATGTGAGAGTGTGTGTGTGTAGGAATATCTGTGTGTGTGTGTGTGTGTGTGTAGTGCAATGGTGATCACCTGTAATGTGACATGAACCCAAGGTCCCGGTTGAGGCGCTCCCTATGGGTACCGAACTTGTGGTGAATTTGTACTTGCAGAGTTCCATTGCACTTTGCTCAAAAACTGCATGCATTCATGTAGAACTCTGAGCTCAAAAACTGCATGAATTTATGTAAAACTCTGATTCTAATCTAAAAAGTGAGATAACAATCAAAACATCAGGTCATAGACAAAGAACACAGGGGGCTAACGCCTTCAACATATTGTCTAGCTATCACCATTGTTAACAGCTAACCCGAGAATGCAACTTTTTGAAAAAAGGGTTTTGTGATTTACACATGAAAGAAGTGAAACTATCACTGTATTCTAACAGATGAAAGGCTTAACAGACAATCAAGTTTTCAATGTATAATTTCAGTTACATCACACTGCAAATGTTTGCTATAAATTCTGTGTTACGATCGAGTCCTCCACAATCACCTGATGAAGGAGCGTCGCTCCGAAAGCTAGTGTGCTTCCAATTAAACCTGTTGGACTATAACCTGGTGTTGTGTGATTTTTAACTTTGTACACCCCAGTCCAACACCGGCATCTCCAAATCAAGACATGACCAAGCTATTCCCAGACCAGAGAGTACACTTCTCAAACAACCTTCACAGTAAAGCTCCCAGCCCTGATTAGCAATGCGGTCCCAATACCCTAAGGGCAGGCTAATTTCCCATTGAAACCGATACCACATAACATAGAGGCACACCAAGAGACCCCAGAAGACTTCGCTCGCAGGAGGAACACAAGGATAAACCTGAATGCCAGGAGAAGGGACATTTACACATATTCGCTTGGACGGGAAATACATTGAAGAAGTTCTTACCTACTCATGGAGATGGCTGGAATCGCCTGTGTCAATTACAAATGAATTGCTACTTCCAGACACTTGATTAACTTTCATTCAGTTTATTCTTGTTTTAATCCCTTCACAATTTTCGCCATTGTAGTGTAACTGCTTTACAATGGTCACCTTTGTGTTGTGCCCCTATAAAGCCTGCCTGCAGCTTCTGTTCTGAGAGAACATTCTGGCCATCTGCGAAGAGAATCAGTTCTGTGTCAGCCTGGTCTCTTCCATGATATCGCTTTGTTTAATAAATAGTTTGTCAATTTCACCGCAATCCTCGTTTGTGGTCTCTGATCCATTGGGCTGAATTTCTCCGATAGTTTGGCGTTGGCAAGCCATTTCTATCAACAGGAGGTGTCATAGAGTCATAGAGATGTACAGCATGGAAACAGACCCTTCGGTCCAACCCCTCCATGCCGACCAGATATCCCAACCCAATCTAGTCCCACCTGCCAGCAGCCGGCCCATATCCCTCCAAACCCTTCCTATTCATATACACATCCAAATGCCTCTTAAATGTTGCAATTGTACCAGCCTCCACCAAATCCTCTGGCAGCTCATTCCTTATACGTACCACCCTCTGTGTGAAAACGTTGCCCCTTAGGTCTCTTTTATATCTTTCCCCTCTCACCCTAAACCTATGCCCTCTAGTTCTGGTCTCCCCGACCCCAGGGAAAAGACTTTGTCTATTTATCCTATCCATGCCCCTCATAATTTTGTAAACCACTATAAGGTCACCCCTCAGCCTCCGACGGTCCAGGGAAAACAGCCCCAGCCTGTTCAGCCTCTCCCTGTAGCTCAGATCCTCCAACCCAGCAACATCCTTGTAAATATTTTCTGAACCCTTTGAAGTTTCACAACATCTTTCCAATAGGAAGGAGACCAGAATTGCACGCAATATTCCAACAGTGGCCTAACGAATGTCCTGTACAACCGCAACATGACCTCCCAATACCTGTACTCAATACTCTTACCAATAAAGGCAAGGATACCAAACGCCTTCTTCACTATCCTATCTACCTGCGACTCCACTTTCAAGGAGCTATGAACCTGCACTCCAAGGTCTATTTGTTCAGCAACATTCCCTAGGACCTTACCATTAAGTGTATAAGTCCTGCTAAGATTTGCTTTCCCAAAACGCAGCACCTCGCATTTATCTGAATTAAACTCCATCTGCCACTTCTCAGCCATTGGCCCATCTGGTCCAGATCCTGTTGTATTCTGAGGTAACCCTCTTCGCTGTCCACTACACCTCCAATGTGACTGACAGCTGAGCTGTCTGGAGGCAGGTGCATTTGCTGAATTCCTCGAAAGCTGCGTACAAAGCCTGCAAGCTCAACTCGGAAACCGTTTCACTGAACATCTACCCTCTGCCAGGATGTGCCACCTGTGGGCACATCAATGCCCAGCTACGTGAGGGCAACGGGTTACAGCCACCAATCACAGACAAAAAGGCGATTAAGAGGCACGCGAAGTATGTTACCTTCTAGACAAAGGCAAGAGATCCGCTTGTAACACCGGTCCCTGGCAAACACCAGGAAACAGGGGACAGTCAACATCCCCTTCCCTGTGGACCTGCATACCTGGTCCCAAGGAAATTGGCCATATGGTGGGGTGTCCTTCAAAGTTGACAAAGTTGACTATTGGACCACGGTCATTGCAGGAGGGAATGGGGTCCCCTCCTGGGACACTACCTACATGGTGCAGTGTCTGGGAATTTTCAGGGAAGTTGCAAAGTTGCACCAGCCCCCTAAAGTGATAGATCACCTCCAGAGCCCCGCCTAAAATGGACCCCAACAACCCTCAGTCACAGTCCCGCAGCCGTATGCCCCAAACTTCCCCCACCACCTCCAGAAGCAGACCTGCTGCTAGAGGAGGTGGCTGCATTGGTCAGCCCCTGGAGGGCTCGTAGCAGGACACAGGGCCCACAGGGTGGCTGGATTCAACACCACCACCGGGCACCACCAGAAACATCATGGTTACCCGCAGCGGAGTTGCCGCTGCTGCTACCCAAAAACAACAGGGCACAAACCATCAACTCCCTTGCATCATGGTGGTCTCCGCTCAGATGGACAAGGTCTGGGCCCATCCGGAGGTCTGGACCATGCTGCAGGACACCCCAGATCCCTTCAAAAGGCCGATGCCATTCCACAATTGACCATGCTAAATTGCCTGTCGTGTTAGGTGAAGGGGTAAATGTAGGAGAATGGGTCTGGGTGGGTTACGCTTCAGCGGGTTGGTGTGGACTTGTTGGGCTGAAGGGCCTGTTTCCACACTGTAAGTAATCTAATCTAATCTAATCTAATCTAATCTAATCTACTGCAAATTTCAGTCAATTGTCTGCCCCATGACATACAGACCCTGCTGCAACTCGCATATGGATCCCGCTGGGGAACTGTTCATTCTGTGATATAATTCCCTCCCCGACCCTGGGACTGGACCAGGAGCGCTGGCCAAAACAAGCCACAAAGACCAGTGCCAGACAGCACGAACATGGATTCTGATGCTGTAACCCGATGTCTGCAAAAAGGAGACGAATCCCTACCAGACTTCATGATCCGTTTCAAAGAAGTCTGGGATTGTTCGGCAGACATCCAGTTGTTAGAAGACCAACAATTTGCAGTACTGACCCTTGCCAACTGCATGTTGCCAGCCTATGCCCAAATATATAAACCACACAACTTGACCTGGCAAACAACACATTAACAACATTGAACAACCTGGACAGAAATCAGCTGTTCCCCATTCGCAGCCGAAAAGGGATGTTCCCTCGGATTGCCCAACCGGACCACCGGGCACACAGCATCAGGCCACCACAACAGCCTGAGAGGGCCATGCTGAAACTGTGGGAGAGCGGGACATTGGGTTCAGGAGTGTAGGGTAGGAGCTCGGCAGGGTTGCCCAGACGCCTCCCACACCTCCCCAGCTCCGCAACAGACCACTGCCTCCCAGTGGCAGCCTCAACAGGCTGCAGACACAATGACAAACCCCTTTTCCCATAGCCAGGAACCCAACCAGAGCAGCCGCAGGAGGGAAGCTCTGCAGGCCGTCTCAATACACCTCTCCCACTCCCCACCCGAAAATCCCGTGATGGATGCCGAGGTTAGGGGACGGCTCATTTACTTCCTGGTGGACTCCGGGGCCACTCATTTATCTGCGCCTCCCTCGGTGGAATTCGCCCCAAGCTTGAAAAATGTCCGAACCGTGAGGGCTTCAGCAATACCCGTGGTGGAGCCGCTCTCCCATCCTGTGCAGTTCAGCCACGGTCCCAGACACGGCCATCATCTCTGCCTCTTGCCCAGTAGCCCTCCTGGGTCACCAGACGCTGTGCAAGTTAAATGCCAGCATCCACTGCTTTCCCCTCCCAAAGCATTCATGCTTGAGATCCCGGAAGCCATCTCCCACAGTCCCGAGCTGTCTGACCAGGCAAACTCTTGCTACGTTTGGTTGTGCCCGCCAGAACCTACCTGCGCTCTTCTTGACCCTCTCCTCCCCCAGCTATCAATTGCCCCTGCATCCCCCATGTTATCCTTCCTCCAGTGAGTCTTATTGATGGGCTGCTTTATCTGTCAGTTTCACTGTGCAGCTTCTGGCCGGCAGGAACCGGGAACAACACTCGCAGACTCACATCTCCAGCTCACCTCCCCACTAGCGATCACTGGCAGGTACATTTGTCGGACCACAGGATATTGCGTCAGAAGTGCAACTCAGCGGAGAGCAGGCTGCATTGGCCTGCAATGCCCCAGCAGCGGTCCTGTACCTTCCCCTTATTACTAAAACCCTGTGGCTCCCCAAAGATCTAGCAACCACGAAAGCGCGGCTAGTGCAGCCATCATTACATTTCACATCCTTTGAGCGAGACACAGACCCCTTAGTAGGGATTGTACAGGTTGGACAGGACAAGTTCTGTGTGTGCTGCGCTCCCGCATTACTATAAGCCACTTTTACAAAACAGAGCCCAGGCACTGCCCCATTCTATAATGAGCTGATCTCCCATTTTCCCTGTGGGCACAGCACTCAAACCATGCAGACCAGGTTTTGTCAGCATCACCACATAGGGGGAGCCATCCTACCATCAATACAACAATACGTTATCACCCGCAGCAGTAGGGGGGATCAAACCAGTTATCACTTCTGCAACAGGGAATCCTAGTGCTTACAGCCAGCCTGTGCAACATGCCCAACTTACGTATCCCAAAGCCCAGGTGACCAGGAAAATGGCACTTTGTGCAACATCTTAGGGGTGCCAATGCCATTGTTGTTCCCTGCTCCCCAGTAGTCCCAGACACAAATGCTATCCTGACCAGTATCTCGGCCTCCACCACCTGCTTCTCTATGCTCAGCCTTCTCCATTCAACTGTCAGCAGCCAATATACATGGAGCCGGCTTCCCCACGGATGTACGGACAGCCACAGTTTATGACGCTGCAGTACATTGCACCCTGTCCCTTCTCCACCTACCCATGTCACAGCACCCTCCTCTAGTATGTGGGTGATCTGCTATTGGCTTCCACCTTTGCCACTGCTGCATGCAGAATGCGATGGCCTTGCTCTGCTGTCTGGCACAGGCTGGGCACAGTGTGTCTATAGAAAAAATGCATCTCTGTTAGCACAAAGTTCAGTACCTGGAGTATGACCTTTCACTTGGTCTCAGAGCATTATCCAAGGAACGGGTGGCTGCCATCATCCAACGTCCCCCGCCTGCCACAAGGACATCGCTGCAAGCTTCAGTAAACAACTGCAGGTACTGGATCCTTGATCACCCTGCCATAGATGCACCCCTGTGGTAGGCAGCTTCGCCTAAACAGCCAGCCAAAGTGAAGGGGACACCTGATATGCAACGGGCGTTCACTGAACTGAAGCAACAACTAATCTCCGCTCCTGCTCTGGGAATCCCAAGTTACTTACAGCCCTTCTGTCTTTATGTAACTGAGTCAGAAGGGTTCGCATCCAACATTTTAACACAGCTTCATGAGGATCTCTGTGGTCCTATTGCCTTTTACTCTGTACGTTTCCCACCTGTTGTGAAGGGAATGCCGGCATGTTTGCGCGCGGTGGCAGCAGCCGTGGTAACAGTGGGAAAGGCCACCCCCATGATGCTGGATCACCCGTGTCCTGTTATGGTTCTCCATTTGGCTGCCCTGCTGCATAATTCAGTAGCAACCCAACGTTTTGCTGCAACTCGGAGAACTGGCTACGAGGTCACTTTGCTATCAAAGGCAAACCTCTCCCTACAGCGTGCCCCAGCCTTGAACCCCGCCACCCTACTCCCGCTCACCCAGCATGATGCTGCGGGTGACCATGACTGTTTAGACCTGGTTCAGCAGGTCATTACCCCATATCCTGACCTGTCCGAGACACCACTAGAAAACCCTGACCTGATTCTTTTCACTGATAGCTCTTCCTTCCGGCCATCAGACCAATGCACATTAGCAGGATATACCATCTACATTACCTTCACCACCCTGGAATCAGCTGCATTACCAGACGGGACATCTGCACAGGCTGCAGAGCTCTTCGCTCTCACCAAGCCTGCATCCTGGCAAAGGGTAGTACAGCCAACATCTACACAGACTCCAGGTATGCCTTTGGAGTCATTCACGACTTTGGCACAGTATGGAAGCAGAGGGGGTTCATCACCTCGGCAGGGAGACCACTCCAACATGCTGAACTCATCGCTAACCTGCTAGAAGCAGTCCTGCTCCCGTCCGCTGTAGCGATTACAAAATGTGCCGCCCACATCACTGTCACTGATCCCAAACCCAAGGAGATGCCTCAACTGATGCAGCAGCCCGAGAAGCTGCACTACACCCAGCCACTTATGTCCTGCAGACCCCCAAGGTGACAAAACCTCCAGAGTCCCCTGACCCTCTTGAAGCAGTCGGAGCAGCTCAGCAAGCTACCCCATCAGAAGGCAAGGCCACATGGGCCCGCATTGGGACCGTACAGTCACCCTCCCCACAGGTTCTTATCCACCCCGATGGCGCATCATCTGTCTGAAAGCCCACCTACACTTACTGGCTCTGGCGGCACACGGAATCGGATACGCAGGCAAGAGAGTCATGGTATATGCTGATGAAGGGCTTTTGCCCGAAACGTCGATTTTGCCTGTCCTCGGATGCTGCCTGAATTGCTGTGCTCTTCCAGCACCACTGATCCAGAATCTGGTTTCCAGCATCTGCAGTCATTGTTTTTACCTCATGGTATATGCTGTCAGGCATTCCTGGTATGCACTGGGATTCGCTGCAGCTGCCCAAGCCCTGCTGTCACAGTGCCTCATCTGTCTACAGAACAATGCAGGGACGCCCGTTGCCAAATATGACCAATTACCAGTTCCAGAGGGGCACCTTACCCACCTCCAGATTGATTTGGCCCACATGTCTCAGACACAGGGATACAAATATGTCCGAGTTATTGTAGACATGTTTTTGAAATGAGTAAAGGCATTCCCCACCAAAAAAGATGCACCTGGACAGTGGTAAAGTGTCTCCTGCAAGATGTTATTCCAAGATTTGGGGTCCCGCGGAACATAGAGACAGACGGGGGACCCATATCACCGTGACACTATATTACTGCAGTCAGTAAAGCCCTAGGGAAATCCTGGAAACACCACATCCTCTCCCAGCCCCAGTCATCAGGAATGGTGGTAGGAATGAGCCCTCCAAGCCACCCTGACCGAAATCACTCAGGACACAGGACTGAGTTGGCCAGACGCCCTGCCACTGGAGCTGTAGACAACACGAGGACAGGTAAACCAAACGACGGGACTTAAACCCGTTGAGATGCTAATGGGACGGCCCATGCCCACAGCCACCAAACCCCCAACACAATCCACTGATACAGCGTTGCTCCTAAAACAGGAGGCTCTCTTAAATTACCTTCAAGCCCATAGTAGAACGATCACTTTAAACCATGATTTGGTAAAAACTGCGCTGATCACACCACAGCAGGAACCACTTCACCCACTTAAACCTGGGGACTAAGTATGTACATGGTCACTGCCCAAAGATTCTCTTTCCCCAAGGTGGAAAGGACCATACCTGGTCTTGCTCTAGACCAGGACAGCTGTCTAGCTTCAAGGGAGATCGGAATGGATGTCTGTGTCCCAGTGCAAGAGGGTTCCACCTCTACAGAAGGATGACCAATCAGAACCGGATACAGCTCCGGACACCGCAGAGGGACCCAGCTGCAGCCATCAGGACCATCACCCTCGGTCTGACCTGCACATCCCAGCAATCAGTAAAAGGGCACACACGTAATCCACCGTGAGCTGCGGGTGAACACTTTCCTTCATAAGACCCATGGATATGCCCAGAGGGTGAACCAGACCGGCTGCTGGCTCTGTGCCCACGTCCCTGCCCATTCCCATGGGGATATTCCCTTAGCTGCAATCCCTTTTAAAACCGCAGAGATGGCAGAATGGTGGCTGGACCTGGACAGGTCACCTGAGATCACAACGCTCAGCCTGCCAACCAGACTGGCCATTCACATAGCTAATAGGCCAGACCACTGGAAGTCCGCAGGGTACCGCCTTGACAAATTCACAGGATGGTTCTACCCAGCCTAGAATCTCTCACACGAACCCCCAGCCTTGACCATCACTGACACCATCGGATGGGGACCGCCCAGAGGAACCATCTGCCTGACGAGAAGCCAGCTGTCTGCGTGGGAGGCTGCTGGAGACGGTGCACCAACTCCCTGCTCCTGACTCCTGCAGTGCACCGGTCCCCAGCAGAGGGCAACATCCTCAATTTACTTGCCCCCAGCAAGTCTGCCCACAATTCCACTTCCAATACCTTCTGGACAGGAACCCAAACCCACAAACGTACAACAGCAATTATTTTGTCTGCAGCCACAAGGCATATCCCTGGCTGCCATTTCCATGGACTGGGAGCTGTTTCATCGGGTACATGTTACCACTTATATACCACACCCAGTCCTCTCCCTTCTTGAAGATTACCACCTGCAGCAAATGCACCCTCACTGCCCTAGATGAGGTACTCTCCCTATTTGTGCTCACCTCCCCAACCCTGCGCCTGGACATAGAGGCACAGAAGCTGGAAACCACGCTAGAGGAGATAGAGAATGCCATGGCTGAAACGCTTGCCCAGCTGAATGAAGAGGCTGTCACCATTCGCACTGTCGCCCTATAAAATAGATTGGCTCTGGGCTACCTGCTTGCTGAAAAAGGGGGCATTTTGTGTCCTCACTGGCGATGACTGCTGTACCTACATCCCTGACCCCTGCAAAAATATAATTGGCCTGATGCACTACATCCGACAGGCTGATGCCGTCCTACATGGACGGGAATCCCACTGGGACTTGTGGAGCTGGATAACCTCCTACTTGGCTCATGGGGCATGGCCGTGCTGGAGGGTCCGACGTCCCTTATTGCCATTCTTACAGTTATCGTAGTCATGACCATGGCCCTCCGTATGTGCTGCTCCCAGTTGTGTACAGTATGGTTACCCCCCTGCCCTCCTCACCACCCAGCTAGTACGAGTCCGCTGGAGTGACATCCCCACCCCTGACACAGCTCCGCTCTGTTAGATTCAGACACTGACGACTACCTTCTTATCTGCCAACACCTACAGAACACACCCACAATGCCCCAGTCTTGGCCAAACAGACTAACAAAGAAATCATACATGGCCAAGCTATTCCCAGACCAGAGAGTACACTTCCCAAACAACCTTCACGGTAAAGCTCCCAGCCCCGATTAACAATGTGGTCCCAAAATCCTATGGGCGAGCTCATTTCCCATTGAAACTGATACCGCATAAACAAAGAGGCAGGCCTAGAGACCCCGGAAGACTTCACTTGCAGGAGGAACACAAGGATATACCTGAGTGCCAGGAGAAGGGACATTTACACATATTTGCGCAGGCGGGAAATACAATGAAGAATCCTCTAGAAGAAATTCTTACCTACTCATGGCTGGACTCATGGAGATGGCTGGAATCGTCTGTGCCAATTACAAATGAATTGCTACTGCCAGACGCTTGATTAACTTCCATTCAATTTATTCTTGTTTTAATCGCTTTACAATTTTCACCATTGTAGTGTAACTGCTTTACAATGATCCCCTTTGTGTTGTGCCCCTATAAAGCCTGCCTGCAGCTTCTGTTCTGGGAAGAGCATTCTGGCCATCTGTGCAGAGAATTAGTTCAGGGTCAGCCTGGTCAATTTATCTGCCATGATATTGCTTTGTTTAATAGACTGTTTGTCCATTTCACCACCATCCTCATTTGTGGTCTTTGATTCATTGGGTTGACTTTCTCTGGCACTGGTATTGTGTGATTTTTAACTTTATCCAATGATAGGAAGAATGCTCCCTGTTGATACCAGCTCTCTGGAGGCAGAGAGAAAAGACAGATTTGATTAAATGTGTGTCAGTGCCCTCTGATATATGTGAGATGATGACCATGCAGAAGATCAATTGGGAATGGGATAGCTTTGCTTAGTGCATATTTTTTGTTGGGGCTGAAGAGACCAGTCAGTGAGATGCAGGCTCTGACACAATGCTGCAAATAAGGCAAGATCAGAGTGGTACTGGAAAAGCACAGCAGGTCAGGCAGCATCAGAGGAGCAGGAAAATCGACATTTTGGGCAAAAGCCCTTCATCATGAATAAGGCATTCCTGCAAATAAGGCAGTCAGCAGGTGTGGATATGGGTTGTTCTTTTCAGTGCTGAAGCCTACGAGAAAGCTATGATAGTCATTAATTACCATGAGGTGCACACCAATTCACAGATAATATTGTCAGTTCCTGATATCATTGTCTATTGTCTCCCAAATCAATGTTTAGACTTTCATGTCGCACTGAATACTGGAGCCTGGCTTTGGTCATCTTCCTGGTCTTCCAGCTCCAGCTGGTTTGCCATCCAAAGAATCCTTGGGAATAGATCTGTTTTCCATCTTATGAAGATGGCTGTGCCAGTGAAGACTCCAGTGTTCAGTGTGTTAGGAGGCTTGAGTTTGACAGAACTGTCACATTCATGATTTTGCCCTTCTACAATTTGATTTATTATTGTCACATGAACCTAATTACAGTGAAATGTTTTGTTTTGTGTGCAGCGCAGGCAGATCATACCATACAAAGTGCATTAGGGTAACAGAACAGAGTGAGGAATACAATGTTACGGCTGCAGAGAAAGTTCACAAGCAATGAGATCAACATTAAATTCAAAATTCGAGAGGTCCATTCAGAAGTCTAATAACAGCGGGGAAGAAGCTGTTCTTGAATCTGTTGATACATGTGCTTAAGCTTTTGTGTCTTCTGCCTAATGGAAGAGGTTGGAAGAGATTATAACCGGGATGGTAGGGATCTTTGATGACATCGGTTGCCTTCCCAAGGCAGTGAGAAGCATACATGTATTCAATGGATGAAAACCATATGAGAAGAACAAGCACCAAAGATAAAAATTGTTGTGCCTCCTTTTTCACAACTGTAGGTTGTCTGTACAGCTTCAGAGTCACACTGACAATACGGGCTTCATAAAACAGAAGCTTTGTCTTCAGAATCAACGTGCAATTTCCCCGTGCAGCCAGTGGAGCTTATCCATGATGAGCAGTTATCGCTGGAAGCCCAGAAAGACATTTCTTTCCAAAGTAGACAGGCAGGAGGCTGGAAGAAATAGGAAAGCCAGGCAGCATCAGGAGGGGGGGAGGTCAATGTTTCAGGTATAACCCTTCTTCAGGACTGAGGTGGGTGTGAACAGAGCTGCAGATAAAGGGGGCGGGGCAGGGTGGTGAAGCTGGGGATTGATGAAGACAGGCAGAGGGTACAAGTTGGTTGGACCCACCCCCAGTCCTGAAGAAGGGTTACACCCGAGAAAATTAACTTCCCCACCTCATGATGCTGTCTGACTTGCTGAGTTCTTCCATTGTCTTGCCTGTCTAGTTTGGATTCCAGCATCTGCAGTTTTTTTATTGTCTCTTCATTTCTTTCCAGGTAGCTGTACTGTTGGCAGTGAAGAAACATTGCTGGGTCCAAAGTCCTCAGCATCTTGAAACAGTCCTGCATTCTTCCTCATGCTGGCCTGTTTGAAACTTTCCCCTAAGGTCCATAACCAAACGAGAAACTGAAAAGCACTAGCCATGGACAACACATGGATTGTCTATTACTGTTGGTTCTGAGTGATGGTATTACGAGCTGCAGTGGGAAGCTATCTTTACTAATCTTCATAAACTGAAATTCTTCTGCTGAGTTTTGGCATACATTATCTGGAAGGGACTGAGTCATAATTTCCTGAGGATGTCTGACTGTTGTTCTGGCAGATTTGCTTGTACCATTAGCTGAAAACTGACAAGAATCTGATACACTCCAATGATCGGATAAGTCTGTGAGAGAATATCTAGCCATATATTAATTTTTTTAAAATGCAGATTATAAAAATGAACAATTATACTTAAGTTATGCTTGCAGTTAACAGTCAAAAATTACAAAGGAAAAAAGAACTGGGAATGCTAGAAATATGAAACTAGACCAGAAATTGCTGGAGAAACTCAGCAAATCTGGCAACATCTGTGGAAAGAAAGCAGAGTTAATGTTCCAGATCCAGTGACCCTTCTTCAGAAAATTATATTTTTGTTTACTGGAATTCTGAAAGATTTACAACATCAACCATCTTTTCCAATGTTCTGCAATTGTGAAAGGTGACTTACTGTGAAATTTTTCATTGGATTACTTTGGACCATTGTCTGACAAACAAGGACAGAATGGTGATTTTCAGACCAGCTTCTCAATCACTTCAAAACCCGAGCAAAAGGTTTTGAGATCAGTAGCAGTGCACTCCAGTGGCTGTCATCAATCTGACATATATCGAATGGCAGAGCAGACTTGGTGGGCTGAATGGTCTATTTCTGCTCCTATCTCTTATGGTCTAGCATCACTGTGTTGATCATCACAGCCTTAAGATATCATTACCAAAGTTGTTCAAGGTAGTGTCCTTATTTCAATGATCTTCATTTATTTCAGCAGTGACTTCTTCCCAAACATACGTTCCACGCTGGTGTTCCTAGCTGTTGATTGTGGAGATTGCTTCATCACTCCTTCGATAATGATACCTCATGTTGCTGCCAAATGCAGGACTTGGATAGCAATCCCTCTCTGATTCTCAAGTACCAGGCAACATTTACACTAGTGTACTGCCAGGTAATGACTGCAAAACCAACACCACAGATGCTCAGCATCCTGCCGCTAAATTCAACATCCACTCCCTCCAATTCTGGTAAGTTGTGGCTGCATTATACACTGGAGGTATTGTAATAACTTACTGAACTTCTTCAACAACCAACATCCCTGCTCCTGGAGGAGAAAGTGAGGTCTGCAGATGCTGGAGATCAGAGCTGAAAATGTGTTGCTGGAAAAGCGCAGCAGGTCAGGCAGCATCCAGGGAACAGGAGAATCGACGTTTCGGGCATAAGCCCTTCTTCAGGAACCTCCCTGCTCCTCCCAACCCCAAATCCATAAGCTTTTCCATCACCTCCAACGTGAATCTCTTCAGTTTTGCGGGGATTTCTTCACTGCAGGTTCCCCTCCAGGGATTGTGCTGTCATGGGTGAAAAGGTTTAGCAATGCTGTTACTGGACCCATCCAGAAATCCAAGCTCATGCTCTGAGACACAAGTTCAAAACTTGCTCAAATCTGGGTGGGAGGGTGAGCTATGAGGAAGATGCAGAAGTGCTTCATTGTGATTTGGACACATTGAATGTGGAGAAAAAAGTAGCAGACGAAATATAGTGTATTAAATGTGATGTTATCCACTTTGGTAGCAAAATCAGGATGGACAGTTATTATCTGAATAGAGTCATATTGGGAAAGAGGAAGGTGTAATGTCCTTTTACACAAGTCACTGTAAATAAGCATGTAGGTGCAGCAGGTGGTGAAGATGGCAAATGGTACAAGAGGATTCAAGTGCAGGAGTAGGGATGTCTTGCTGCAGTAATACAGGGCCTCAGTGAGACCACATCTGAGGCACTGTGTGCAGTTTTGGTCTCCTTATCTGATGAAGGATATTCTGGCCCCGGAGGGAGTGCAACAAAGGCCAAATGGGATGGCAGGACTGATTTGGAAAGGTAACATTCTTACCATAAAATTCTATGATTCCATTTAGAAGAATGAGGGGAGATATTACAAGATTACAAAGCGATCTTGATCAATTGGGTCAATGGGCTGAGGCGTGGCAGATGGAGTTTAATTTGGATAAACGTGGGGTGTTGCATTTTGGTAAAACAAACAAGGGCAGGACTTTTACATTTAATGGTATAGCAATGGGCAGTATTGCAAAACAGAGAGGCATAGGGGTTCAGGTAGATAATCCTTTGAAATTTGCATGACACGTTAGACAGGGTTAGGAAGGTGTGTAGCATCCTTGCTCTCTCTGCTCAAACCTTTGAGTATAGGAGTTGGGATCATGTTGAGGTCGTACAGGATGTACAGGATGTTGTCGAGGCCACTTCTGGAGTACTACGTACAGTTCTGGTTGCCCTGCTGTTGGATGGTTATTAATAAATTGGAAAGAGTTGAGAAAAGGATGACTGAAATGTTCCCTGGAATGGAATGTTTGAGTTATAAAACTAATTGGATCGGCTGTGACCTTTTTTTTCATTGGACCATAGGAGAGTTATAAAATCATGAAGGGTACAGATAAGGTGAATAGCAAAGGTCTTTTCCCTCAGGTGGGGGGAGTGCAAAACTGGGGGGTATATTTTTAAGGTGAGACAAGAAAGTTGTAAAAAGGAGATGAGGGCCAATATTCTTCCACAGAGAGTGGAATGAACTGTCAGGGGAAGGGCTGGAGGCAGATACATTTACAATATTTAATAGTCATTTGGATAAGTACTTGAATAGGAAAGGTTTGGAGGGATATGGGTCAAACGGAGGCAAGTGGGTCTGGTTTAGTTCGGGAAGATGGTCAGCCTGGACTGATTGAATGGAAGGGTCTGTTTACATGTTGATTGACTCAGTGACTTAATAAGGAGAAATTCCTTCACTTAGAGAGTGGTGAACCTGTGGAATTCTCTGCCATAGAGAGCAGTTGAGGCCAAAACATTGAATATGTTTAAGGAAGCACTAGATTCTTTACATTTATAGGATCAAAGGGTAGGGAGTTTAAACAGGGAACTGAATTGGATAAACTGTAGGGCTGAATGACTTATTCCTGCTCCTATTTTCTATGTTTCTATGATATATGGCACCTAGTAAAATTTAAATTCTCTTGAATAAAATTAGTCTCCGTGGAAAATAGTTCGCTGATGTCTTTTATGGAAGTAGAGCTGCCATCCTTACCAGGTCTGGTGACTCCAGACCCATAATAATGTTCTTAGCTGCCTCCTGAAATGGCCTAACAAATCACTCAGTTCAAGGGCGAGGAGTGGACAACTAATGTTGGACTTGGTGCTCACATCCCATGATATGATAAAATAAGGACTGGTTCTTCTGGTCCTTCATTGTTGCTCAATCACTGCTGTGGCAATCCTTACCAAGCACCTTCAAGGAGGTGCAGAAGAACTGCAAGAGCCACAGCCAACCTTACAGAGAGCCAGGCATGGTCAGTAATTGTCACCTCTCTAACATCACCTACATCTGGTGTTAAATCACAGTGAAAATTGTCCTGTCATTTCTCACCCAGGTATGAGATTACTGAATCAACCAGTGATTTTGACTTGAAGGTTTTCTTGCCAGGTGGAGCTACTGAGACACAGAATGATTTTATCTGATCATTCTTTTATAAATTGTGAGTGATGCTGACAACCCCAGCATTTATTGTCCATCTTTAATTGTCTTGAAGAAGGTGCCTTTTTTTTTGAACGTCTGTAACTCTCATGGTGTTCGTACACCAACAGTGCGGTAGTGAGGCAGTTCAATGCTTTGATTCAGCATCTTTGAAGGAATGGCTTTACCGTTCCAAGTCAGGATAGAAACGTAGAAACTAGGAGCAGGAGTAGGCCATTCAACCCTTCTAACCTGTTCTACCCTTCAATCAGATCATTGCTTATCCTCTACCTCAATGCCACATTGTCTCCATAACCCCTTGATATCTTTAAAATGTATAACTTGTTGTGGCATTTGTCGTCGTTGGTGTTCCCATATGTTTCTTATTCTTCTGATGGTAGAGGTTGCATATTTTGAAGCTGAAGGCAGTCCATCTTGTCGATGGCCCACTCTGTTGCTCATCCAGACAAGTAACGTCTCACCATATTCCTGGCTTGTTCTCCTTCCTTACTGTTTGCTCTGAAAGGTGGATGGTCACGAGTCGGTCATCGGTGCACTGACAAAGTATGTTGAGCATTTAACTGCTGGATAATACATACCAGGAATTCATAAGGAGCAGTGCCAGTCTCATTTCTACAGCAACACGTATTCCATTGCATGATGGAAATGTGAAATCTTAATTTGAGAGCAATAACTGGACCCAGAGCCACATGTTGTCCTTACTGGCATTCAGGTTCTATCATAGTACCCAATCCAAAAGAGGTGCTGGTGTAATGATAATATCACTGGACTAGTCATCCAGAATCCCAGGCTCATCTTCTGGAGACATGAGTTCAAGTCCCACTGTGACAAATGGTGAAATTTCAGTTCAGGAAAAAGGGAACTGGTCTAATGGCAACTGTGTGGCATAAAAACCCATTTGATTCACTCATGTCTTTTAGGAAAGGAAATCTGCCATCCTTACCTGGTCTGACTTATGTGTGTTTTTAAAAAATTAATTAAAGGGATGAGGGCATAACTCGGCCAGCTAATTATCACCTAGTTGCCTAGAGTGCAGTTAAAGAGCTAACCACATCACTGTGGGTCTGGAGTCACATTGTAGGCCAGATCTTTAGACTCTTAATCCCAGAAGTTTATTGAATTCAAATTCCACCATTTACCATGGCCGGTTTCAAACTCAGGTCCCTGGGAGATTACCTGGGATCACTGGATTAACAGTCCAGTGATAATGCCAATCACCTCTCCTGAGTCCAGACCAATGCAATGTTGGTGACTCTTAGCTGGCCTCTGAAATGACGATGCAAGCCACTCGATCCAAGTGCAATTAGGGATACTCAAATGCCAGCAACAGCCAGGTTCTCTTTTAAAAACCAAGTGTCAGGCTTTCCTCATCTGAACTAAGTGAGTATGGTGACCAGCATTCCTGAACACTTTCTTAAATCATATTTTAAAACATTTGTACTCAGTACTCATTTGGTGACAGCAAGGCTATATTTACTGACAAGCTCTCATCACATTGAAAGCTTGGTGGTATTTCTGTCATTGCACTGCAGTGCTGTTGTAGCACTCATCTGCTGTCCGGTCAATGGACAGGTCTGGACAACATAGCTTTGATGTGCCAGCTCAGCTATACTGTTCTTGGTTCCCACATACAATGCCACAAAGATGGCAGGCATTTTCTGAAGAGAAAAAGAAGCTCACACTCTGGCTCTATCAGTAATTAGAATCTCGTACATTGCCTGCATTGGTTCTTGTATCAAATGGTGTTAGGACACTGGTGACAGCAACAAGAAAGCTGGTTACTTCTCATTATTGATCACCGGGACAATATCTCAGGCTGAAAGTGTCTCGGAACAAAGAAATTGATTAAAAAGGAAAGGTAAACATGCATTGCAAAAATAATTGTAACTTTCTCTGTGGACAAATAGAAATCCCATTCACTGGCACTGATACAGAAGTAAAATAGGCTGAATATCAAAGAGTAGCCATAGAAATATTAAAAGTCCTTAACATCTGCAATGACAGAAAAGTTTTCATAAGAATGAACACTGCCACTAGTTTTATTTACATTGCATTTGTAAACATAATGGGACAGTTTTATTATCACTTAGCCAGCAAGACATGGGTTTGAATCCTACAGGCAGTGGGGGGAATTTAAGTTCAATTAATAAAAATCTGGAATTCAAAGTTTGTTTCAGTAATGATGACTGAATTAGTTGTTGTAAAAATATCCATCTGACTCATTAATATCCCTTAAGGGAGGAACTCTGCTGTCTCTAGCTGCTCGGGTCCACCAAGGAGTAGCGTGATGGCTCAGTGGTTAACATTGCTACCTCATAGCACAAGGGACCCAGATTCAATTCTAGCCTTGGGTGACTGTGTGGAGTTTACGCATTCTCCCCGTGCCTATACGGGTTTCTGCTGGTTTCCTCCCACAGTCCAAAGATGTGCAGGTTAGGGTGGATTGGCCATGCTACTTTTCCCTCATAGTGCCCAGGGGTATGTACGTTAAGTGGATTAGCCAATGTAAATATGGAATAGGGTAAGGGACTTAGTTGGAGGGTCAGTGCAGACTTGATGGGCCAAATGGGATTCTATGCTTCTATACCGTGTGACTCCAAAGCCATAATGTGTGACTGACTCTTACCTGTCCTCTGAAATCATGCAGTTCAAGGGAAATTAGAGATAGACAACAAATGATCTCCATATCCCATGAAGGCATACAGGTAAGTATAGCCAAATTCTTTCTGTTACCCAAACAGCAACAAACAACATATTAGATAGGTTGACTTTTTTTTAACTAGGCGTTGTAGAGTCATAGAGTCATACAGCATGGAAACAGACCCTTCGGTCTAACCAGTCCACGCTGAACAGAATCCCAAACTAAATTAGTCCCACCTGCCTGCTCCTGGCCCATATCCCCCCAAACTTTTTCTATTCATGTACTTATCCAAATGTTTTTTGCATGTTGTAATTGTCAACTATTATCTGTTTTTATATCACTATCCTTGATGGCACTCAGTTAGCTCAGTTGGATGGACGGCTGGTCTCTGATACAGAGTGACACCAACCAGCTAAACCAGCTGAGGTTCCATGACAGTCTTGCTTTCTCAACCTTGTCTGTTGCCTAAGGTATGGTGAGCCGGAGGTTGAGCTGACCAGCCACTTTCTAATGAGAGAGTGAGACTATGGTGGCTACTTACTTTTACCTCGATGGCATTGTCCCTAGTTTGGATAAAATGAATGTCAGAATTTATGAGAGGCATGGACAGGATGGATAGCTGGGAGTCTTTTTCCCAGGGTGGAAATTTCAAATACTAAGGGGTATTATGTGTAAGGGGAGAGGAGAAAGGTTTGGTGGCTCAGTGGTTAGCACTGCTGCCTCACAGCACCAGGGACCCAGGTTTGATTCCAGCCTCGGGTGACTGGCTGCATGGAGCTTGCAATATTCTCCCTGTGTCCACTTGTGTTTCCTCCGGATGCTCTGGTTTCTACCCACAGTCCAAAGATGTGCGGGTGAGGTGGATTGGCCATGCTAAATTGCCCCATAGTGTTCAGGGGTGTGCAGATTAGGTGGATTGACTATGGGAAATGTGGGGTTACAGAGATGGGTTGTGTCTGGGTGGGAAGCTCTTCCGAGTGGTGGTGTGGACTCGATTGCCTGAATGGCCTGCTTTCACACTATCAGGATTCGATGATTTAAAGGAGAGGGACGAGGTAAGTTGTTTTTTGTATATAGAGTGGCAGGTACCTGGAACACGCTGCCAAGTGGAGGTGGTTGAAGCAGGTGAACATCAACATTTAAGAGGCATTTAGACAGACACATAAACAGGCAGGGGATAGAGGGATCTGGACCATGTGCAGGGAGATGAGATTAGCTTAGAATGGTGAGCACAGACATTGTGGGGCCGAAGGGCCTGCACCGAGTTCTTGCAGTGAAGTACCAGCAACTCCGTGGGGCTAAAGTCTTAAAATGGATAAGTCCACATCTGAAGTGGGGAGCGTGCAACTAAGTTGTGGGCGGCACGGTGGCACAGTGGTTAGCACTGCTGCCTCGCAGCGCCAGAGACCCGGGTTCAATTCCCGACTCAGGCGACTGACTGTGTGGAGTTTGCACTTTCTCCCAGTGTCTGCGTGGGTTTCCTCCGGGTGCTCCGGTTTCCTCCCACAGTCCAAAGATGTGCAGGGTCAGGTGAATTGGCCATGCTAAATTGCCCGTAGTGTTAGGTGGGGGGTAAGTGTGGGGGTATGGGTGGGTTTCGCTTCGGCGGGTCGGTGTGGACTTGTTGGGCCGAAGGGCCTGTTTCCACACTGTAATCTAATCTAAATCTAATCTAATCTAATCTAATCTAATCCTCCTGTGGGATCAGTCAACAGCCACAGTCATCAGGTTGCCTCTGGAACCCCTCAAAGACACTTGAAAACCAGGGGCAAGCCTCCACATTATTCCCCGGCGGTGGGAGACGCAGAAAAGAAGCAAGTGGGGATTTATAAACAGTGAGGAGGTGGTGTTCCCACCAAAGTAAGTCGCGGTGGCGTTTGGAAAGCCCTGCCCCGAGCGAGTGTCGCAGCTGATTGGGTATTCGATCAGTCTGCTAGGGGGAAAAAAAAGCAAACCCGATCACTTCTGACATTTAGGTCAGAGTGGATGAAACATGCACAGTTGAAATAGGCAGTCATAAAAGAAAATAAAATGTTTTTCCTTCGTCTGCCTGCACCTGCATTTATCGACAGTTCAAATGTGAGGCGTTTTACAACGGTTCAGAAATTGTATTTATTTTGTCACCAACCCAGACTGGTTGAAAGAAAATTATTTGATAACAAAATAGATGTTTTGTCTGCCCTACACGGTTTGTGTGTGAGGGGGTGGGGGTGGAAAGGGGAGTTAATATTTCTGGGTTTTTTTTGTTTGGGACAGCTCTGTGAGGCACACTGACAGATTGCTGGTCCTGGGGCGCATTTCCTTAATATAAACACCCCCTGAACCTTTTCACATTAGGGGTGTTGACATCTTTAAAGAAACGCCAAGTTTCCCGTGCGTCCGCTGAATGTAACGACTGCCCATGAAATTCCTCCAATGCGTCCCGGGGTGGTGGGGGGGAAAATACCGAAATGTGGTGGTGTTGCAGATTCCGAGTGAGACCCTTTCCCCCAGGAGACAGCTTGAAGTAAATATTGGGGATGAGGGGGAGTTATGATTTAGACCCAACATACCCAAACCTCATTTTATGAGCGTTTTATGTCTGTCATTTTATGACAGTCTTTTTTTTATTTCCTCCTCAATAAATCGAGGGAAATGAGTTGGAGAAAGTCAGGAACAAATGGAAATTGTTTGAAAGCTGCCGGCCAAGTTTTTCTTTGTTTTTTTTGGGGGGGTGGGTGGGGAGGCTTTAGGAGTTAGTATTTTAGTTGATGCGTTTTTTTTGTTTTAATTGTGCTCGGAACTCCTGTTCTCATTTCTATATGTAACGAGACAGCCGGAGTTTGTGTTGAAAATATTGGATGAATTCACCTTCAGTGCAGATTCAAGCAAGGAAATGCAATGATTTGGTTTAGTCTCCTGATTGCTTCTGGCTTTGCAAAGGGAGCACATAAGCTGTTGCTGAGGTTGGGGCGGGGGGATTATACCGTGGTTTGGAGGAGTGGTGTGTGTGTGTCTCTCTCTCTCTCTCTCTGCGCTAGGGAGCATTGAGACTCCGCTGAAGGATGGCGAGGCAGAGGGATAGCTCCTGAGTCTCCTGGATCCTCCGGATACTTTGTGCTGCATGGACCAGCCTGGCCCTTACCACAGCCAGCCGGGATGGTGCTCCGTAGCCAGCCCATCCTGCTCAGCCACCGCTCCCTGGGAGAGCCGGACAGCGGCGGCCAATGGCAGGAGCTGTCCCTCGGCTCCTTCCCCGAGCTCCTCAACCTCACCAACTCCACCGACTGCGGCGAGGACATCCTGCTGTACGGCGACGTGGAGAAAGTTATCATCGGCATCGTGCTGTCCATCATCACCGTGTGGACCATCGCCGGTAACTCGCTGGTCATCATCTCGGTCTGCATCGTCAAGAAGCTGCGGCAGCCCTCCAACTACCTGGTGGTGTCCCTGGCTGCCGCTGACCTCTCGGTCGCCTTGGCTGTCATGCCGTTCGTGATCATCACCGACTTGGTCGGCGGAGAGTGGCTCTTTGGGAAAGTTTTCTGCAACGTTTTCATCGCCATGGATGTAATGTGCTGCACAGCTTCGATCATGACCCTGTGTGTGATCAGTGTGGACAGGTGAGTCCTCATCTTCAACATCTCCAAATACTGACACACAACACACACAGATATAAATGCACGCAGTTATAAACACACACAGATATAAACACATACTCACACAGATAAGAACACACAGGCGCAGATATCAACACAGACAGAGATATACACACATAAATGCACACACAGACACAGATATACACACAAACACACACAGTGA
>NC_057710.1:12836055-12889162 GCF_004010195.1 Chiloscyllium plagiosum
ACACAGACATAAATATAGGAACACACACATACACACACAGACACAATTATAAACACATACACAGACTCAAGCACAGATGCAATCATATACACATACATCACTGATATAAATACATAGATACACAGACAAACACAAATGTGGACACGTACACACATAGACATACATATAGACACAGGAATAAGCACAGGCATGACAAACACAGATATAAACGCGCACGCAGGTAGTTATAAACACATAACTCAAGCAGACACACATATATAAACATGTAGAAACACAGACATCCAAAACACAGACACAAACACACACATATGCAAACACACAGATGCAAACAGACATGTCTACAAATGCATGCATACACGCACGTATGCAAAAACATATATACTGACACTCAGGCATACCTACGCGTAAACACAATTGTACAAATGCATTACAAAGATCTTCGTCAATCATAGAGGTATACCATCTGTTAGTTTTCAGTGGAGCACACAGCCTATGCTGAATATATTGTATTTATTTTATACCATCCGAGCAACCAGATGATCCTATAACTATTTCAGTCAGTCCTGAGCTGGGTGGAACAGAAATATTACGGACTACTGCCCAGTGATGTGGTCAAGGGTTTGGTTTCTATGAGTTTCAAAATTCGGGTGATTTGCTGTGAGGGGAGAGTGGGAGAACGCTTATCCCAGGTTTGTTCTTCCCACTCCCTACTGTGACAGAATTACTGCACCTGTGTTATTCTTTATGTGCAACTACATAGCATCCTGGCTCTTCTAAGACATAGCTTGTTCTCCTACTGCAGAACCATTACATTAACTACTCATAGATTCAGAGTCATACAGTGTGGAAACAGACCCTTCGGGCCAATTAGTCCATACTGACTATGTTCTCAAAGCAAATTAGTCCCATTTGCCTGTGACTGACCCAAATCCCCCCAAAGCTTTCCTATTCATGTACTTAACCAAATGTTTTTTAAATGTTTTAATGTACCCTCATTCAGCACTTCCTCTGGCATTTCATTCCATAAATGAACCACCCTCTGTGTAAAAAAGTTGCCTTTCATATCCTTTTAAAATCTTTCTCCTCTCATCTTAAAAATATTCCCCCGAGTTTTGAACTCCCTGATCCTAGGGAAAAGACCCTTGCTATTCATCTTATTTATGTCCCTTATGATTTCATAAACCTTTGTAATGCCACCCTCAAAGTCCTACACTCCAATGAAAATGACCCAGACGATCCAGCTTATCTTTATAACCCAAACTGTCCATTCCCAGCAACAGCCTGGTTCTTCTCTGAATTCTCTCCAATTTAATAATATCCTTCCTATTGCGGGGCAACCAGAACTGTACACAGTATTCCAAAAGAGACCTCACCAACATTCTGTACAACTTCAAAATGACGTCCCAACATAAAGGTCTGAGCAAAAAAGACAAGTGTGCTAAATGCCTCTTAACCACCGTGTCGACATGTGACCCAAATTTCAAAGAATTATGTACTTGAACCCCTCGGTCTTTCTGTTCTACAACACTACCCGGGCCCTATAATTAATTACATAATTCCTGCCCTTGTTTGTTTTATCAAAAAGCACCACCTCACGTTTATCCAAATTAAACTCCATCTGCCATTTCTCAGCCCATTGACCCAATTGATCAAGATCTCTTTGTACCCTTAGATAACCTTCTTCATTGTCCACCGTACCAATTTTAGAGGACTAGGGAAAGGAAATAGAACTGATTTTTATGACAAATTCTATGTATATTCTGTATATTGTTAGTTTTGACAATTGAGAGTGACTACAGTGACTGTAAACAGAAAGGAATCTGATCAATTGAATGGAGTGACTGAATGTTTCACTTCCAGTTGTAAAGTCCAAGTAAAGCACAGGGAATCTTGGAGATAAAGCTGAGATGATTTCTGGAATACAAACTGGATTAGGGATTTGCTCCTTGCTCTCTAGTACGGTTTTTCTAAGTCTTCCTGTGAGTTGAACCATCAGCCGAAACTTATGGTGTCTCATAGTTGCTGCTGCATGCTGCACTCTGTTGCTATGACAGTAAACACCATTTAATGAAAACATTCAGTTCCTTTAAATGTCACACTTTTGGTTTCAAATCTGGTTTTTTTTTGAGGTGTCAGCCATGACTCAGTTGGTAACACTCTCACTTCTGAATCAGAAGGTGGTGGGGTCAAGACCTGTTCTGGAGACTTGAGCAGATAATCCAGGCTGACATTATAACACGGTACTGAGAGGATGCTGCACTGTCTGAGGTGCCAACTTTTACATAAGATATTAAGCTATAGTTCTCCTTGCCCTCTCTGTTACAGTTTTCCCCAATGGTTTGCAGCATACATATCCTTGAACCAACACCACTCAAGATATGTTATCTACTCATCATTTCATTGCTGTCTACAAATTGGCTGCTGCATGTTTCTTTATTACAGCACTGTTTACAATTCAAAAGGATCTTGGCATGTCCTGCCTTAGAAAAAATACATTCTACAAAGGAAAATAATGCATTTATATAGTGCCTTCCACTACCTCAGTCTGTCATGAAACACTTTGCAGTCAATTAAGTATTTTTAAAGTGTCGTCACTATTATAATGTAGAACCCATGACAGTAAATTCAACCTCTGCAAATTTTGAGAATGACCATGTATTTGATGTTGATTCAGGGATAAATATCACCAGGAATAAATCTTCCTTGGTCTTTATTTCAAAGGGAATGGAGTGTAAGATAGGGAGCTTTTGCTAAAACTATACAAAACTGTAAGTCCATACATAGAATATTGTCAACAGTTTTGGTCCCCTTACCTAAGGAAGGATAGACTTGGAATTGAAGGCAGTCAGAGAATGTCCGCTAGTTTGATCCCAGAGAGGGAGGGATTTTCTTATGAGGTGACGTTGAGTAGTTTGGGCTTGCACCCACTGGAGTTTAGAAGAATAAGAGGACTGGATGGGGTAAGAGTTGAAAGGTTGTTTCCCTTCTGGGAGACCGGAGGACCAGAGGACATAATCTCAAAGCAAGTGGTCTCCCAGAAATGAAGAGGAATTTCTTCTTCCCGTGAATTTTTGGCATTCTTTACTGCAAAGTGCTGTCAAGGCAGGATCATTGTGAATATTCAAGGCTGAGGTAGTTAATCAGTAAGAGAATCGAGGGATATGGGGAATATGTGGGTGAAGATGATCAGATCTGCCATGACCTCCTTGAATGACGGAGCAGCCTCAGTGAGCTGGATACATTTTGTGGTCTTCTCTTCTTTGAAACAGCATCCTGAGAATTTTTCACATCCATCTAAAAGAGCAGACATATCTCACTTTAATGTTTCACATAAACACCAGAGTCTCTGACATGCAGCACTTGTTCAGCACTGCAGTGGAGTGTTAGCCTTGATTTTTGTGCTGGGGCCGCTGTATTGAGACTTGTACAACTTTCCAACACAGGGGTGTGAGGGCTGCCCATTGGGTCTTAGCTGACTCATAGATGCAAGGTGGAAGTGGGTACTGCAGGTGCCGGAGATTAGAGTCAAGAAGTCCTTCCTGATGAAGGGCTTTTGCCTGAAATGTCGATTTTCCTGCTCCTCGGATTCTGCCTGACCTGCTGTGTTTTTCCAGCACCACTCTAATTTTGACTCATAGTTGCAAGCCTTGCTCTGGGCTGTTGGTGCTGTTGGCTGGGCTAGTGTTTTATTGCCTATCCCTCAAAGCCCTTGAAAAGCTGGTGGTGAGATGCAGTCTTGAACTACAGTATTCCATGGGGTATAGGTTCAGAGGATAACACTGTCAGTTTCACTGGATGAGTGATCCAGAGCCTCAGCTACTCTCCTGGAGACGTGGGTTTGTAACTCACCACGGTAGAAGGTAAAAGAGAATTTGGTAAAACCTGGAATTACAACGAGGCTGGTCAAATGGTGATTGTTCACTTTCAAATTAAAGTCATCTGGTTCCTTAGAGAAGGAAATAGCTTGTTATCTTTCCCAGTCTGGTTTACATGGGATTCCATATTCATGGCAATGCGGTTGACTCTTGACTATCCTCTGAAATGACCAAGAGAGCCAATCAATTTAAGGACAACTAGAAATGGGTAACAGATTGCCAGCTTAGTTGGCAATGCTCACATTCCCATATAAAGAATAACAAAAGCAAAGAACTCATTGTGAGATTAGGATGTTTCTTACTTTTTATTCAGAGTAAATTTGTCCTATTCTATTTTGTCACTTTTTATTGAGTCTTTTAATTGAATTGATGATGTTTATGTGACTGATAATATCACATCTCTCATGTTATAAATCCATATACTTTCTGACTCACCACGTATGTAAAAGTTTCGGGCGGGGGGGGGAGAGGTGGGAGGGGGAAGGTGGGTGGCATAGTCTGAGAGTTACGACCAGATCATTTAGATGTGGAAGCAGATAAACTTCTTCAAAAAGAAATAGAGAAAGGACATGCATTTATTTAGAACTTATTGTACTACTTGGATGTCTCAAATCACTTTACAGCCAATGAAATGCTTTATTTGAAATTTGATCCCAATTATAATACAGGCATTCAGTCTTGTACACAGTAATCTCTTACAGGAGTAATGTGATAATGACCAGATAATTTTGTTCTTCTAATGTTGATTGCTGGATAAATATTTACCAGGAGACTGGGGAAAACTCCCCTGCTCTTTCTCAAAGGAAGTTTACAGTGTTTAACATCTTCCAGAACAGAGACGCAGCAGACTATGCAATCACCAACAGATCTGTTTTGGCAGTCGATGGGGGGGAGTGGGTGTTAGGATGGTGGGTAGGGTGGGGGAGAGGGGAGTTGGTGGTGAAGGAAATAATTTTTATGATGTGACTTGCGTTGTTAAGCACTCCCACAATAAAAAGGAAAGGTTTGTATTTTAAGTCATGCCATCTAATCACAGAATTACCCAGCACAATGGTAGACCGTTTGAAGGAGCTATCCAATTAATGCCTCTGCTCAGCTCTTTCCACATTTCATGGCAAGCCTTTTCCTTTCCACGATTATATTTAATTCCCTTTTGAAAGTTACTAATGAATCTCCTTCCACCACCCTTTAAGGCAGCATGTTCCAGCTCGCTGCATAAAAACGAATTCTCATTTCCCCTACAGTTTCTTTGTCAATTATCTTAAATCTTTGTCCTATGGTTACTGCCCCTTCTTGCAAGTGAAGACAATTAAAATCCTCAAATGAAAAGTGAAATACTGTTACATGCTAGAAATCTGAAATTAAAACAGAAATGGCCGGTCACAATCAGTGAGTCTCTCAGGGTCCGTAGAGAGAGTAACTCCGTTAATGATTCAAGTCAGATGTGATCCTTCTCTTAAATGCTAATTCTGCTTCTCTCTTCACAGATACTGCCAGACATGCTGAGTAGTTCTTGTGCTCTCTGCTCTTATAATAAATCCCTCTTGATTTTGAACATCTCCTCTTAACCTTTGCTGCTCTAAGCAGAAAACTGCTTGCTGCTCTCATCTTCACAAACCTCTCATCCTGGTATCTCTTTTGTCAAACTTGGATGCAGCAATGTCTCTTGAAAGGGAATGCTGAACAATTGGCACACAACTGAAAGTCAAATTATTTACAAAATTAGAGAAATCAGAGTTAATGTTTTGGGTCCCGTGATCCTTCTTCAAAACTACTCAGCATTCTGAGGAAGGGTCACTCGACCCAAAACGTTAACTCTGATTTCTCTCGCCGGATGCTGCCAGACCTGCTGAGCTTTTCCAGCAATTTCTGTTTTGTCTCTGATTTACAGCTTCTGCAGTTCTTTTGGTTTTTAATTCTTTTCCATTATTTGTTGAAATCTTTTTGTTTAATAAGAAAACAAGCTTGAAACATTTATGGCTGTGGTACTTGACTACTTTGGATACTTGGATGTCAACACAGAGATATTAAGTTCACAATTCCATTGATTGTAAATGTACAGGTGGATCTGCTTGTTTTAATAAGTATAAACATTGTGAATTGTAATGAAAACCAAATTCATTCATATTGTCTGTCAAAGCCAAAGCTGCTTAACATTATGAGGTCCAGCTTACACGTGACTCCAGTCCTATTCTTAGTGGTTGACTCTTAATAGTCTCGGGGCATCTTGTGATGGGTATAATCTGATGTCTTATTAGTGTTGCCCACATTTAAAGAGAAAGGCAATAGATAAAGTGCTGATGACACTATCTGGGTGGCACAGTGGCTCAGGGATTAGCATTGCTGCCTCGCAGCGCCAACATTCCCAGGTTCGATTCCAGCCTCGGGTGACTGTCTGTGTGGAGTTTGCACATTCTCCCCGTGTCTGCGTGGGTTTCCTCCGGGTGCTCCGATTTCCTCCCACAGTCCAAAGATGTGCAGGTCAGGTGAATTGGCCATGCTAAATTGCCCATAGTGTTAGGTGCATTAGTCAGAGGGAAATGGGTCTGGGTGGGTTGCTCTTTGGAGGGTTGGTGTGGATGGGTTGGGCCAAAGGGCCTGTTTCCACACTGTTGGGAATCTAATCTACCATGTAACCCCTAGTCACTGAAATGCTCTTGCAGTCCAAAGATGTGCAAGTTAAGTGGATTAACCATGCTAAATTGTCCATAGCATCCATGGTTATACAGGTGAGGTGGATTAGCCCGTGGAAAATGCAAGGTTGCAGGGATAGAGTAGGGGGATGCGTCTGGATAGGATGCTCTTCGAAGGGTTGCTTTGTGGACTCGATGGGCCAAATGGTCTGCTTCCACGCTGTAGGGATTCTATGATTCAGCAGCCTCTAGGAGATTATGTGGCTTGTGTAATTTTGTTATCCATAAACTTTATCAACTATGTGTCTAAATAAGGAATCAGAGTAGACATGGGGAAAAATGCATAAACTCCACACAGTCACCTGAGGCTGGAATCAAACCTGGGACCCTTGTGCTGTGAGGCAGCAGTGTTAACCTCTGAGCCACCGTGCCACCTGGTGACTGAGCTGGACTTTAATTCTGAGCCCATCTATGTCAGTTGCATTGCTAATACTCTCACTTCTGAAGTGAAGTGGACTGGGTTCAAACCCCTATTCCAGACTTCTTTTAAAATCTATTCATGGAATGTGGGTCAGCATTTATTGTCCATCCCTAATTGCCCTAAGGGCAGTTAAGCATCAACCACATTGCTATGGGTCTGGAGTCATGTGTAGGCCAGACTGCGTAAGGATGGCTGTTTCCTTCCCTACAGGTCATTAGTGAACTGGATTTTCCTGACAATTGACAATGGATTCATGGTTATCATTAGACTCTGAATTCTAGATTTGTTTTTATTGAATTCAAATTCCACCATCTGCCATGGCAGGATTCAAACTCAGGTCCCTAGAACATTACCTGGGTCTCTGAATTAATAGGAGAAAGTGAGGACTGCAGCTGCTGGAGATCAGAGTTATAAAGTGTGGTGCTGGAAAAGCACAGCATGTCAGGCAGCATCCGAGGAGCAGGACCGTCGACGTTTCGGCCATAAGCCCTTCATCAGGAATGTAGGGGAGAGGGAGCAGGGAGGGAGCTGAGAGATACATAGGAGGGTGGGGGTGGGGCTGCGAAGGCAATCTTCCTCAGCTACCTTCCTCCCAGCCCCACCTCCACTCTCCTATTGCTCTCTGGATTAATAGCCCAGTGATAATTATCACTAGGCTGGTGCTTTCCTGACTCCAGGACCCAACAGCACAAACATCAAGGCTTGGTAGCAGCAGTATATACTATCTACAAGATACACTGCAGAAATTCACCAAAGATCCTCAGATAGCACCTTCCAAGCCCACAACCAGGACAAGGACAGCAAATACATGGAAACACCACCAGCTGCAGGTTTCCCTCCAAGCCACTCATCATCCTGACATGGAATACATCGCTGTTCCTTTACTATCACTGAGTCACTGGCACCTTCTCAAGGATAACCAAGGACAGGCAATAAATATTGGTCAAGATTAGAGTAGTGCTGGAAAAGCACAGCAGGTCAGGCAGCATCTGAGGAGCAGGAAAATTGATGGTTCGGGCCAAAGCTCTTCATCAGGGCATCTAATCTCCAGCATCTGCAGTACCCATTTTCGCCTAATAAATGTTGATCATCTCGCGAGGTCCATATCCCAGGAGTGAATAACAAAAAGGCTGTACTGAACTGTCTGTTGAATAAAGTGTTAAACTGAAGCTTTGTGTTAGCCCATCAGACCAAAATATAGTAGCAGAATTAGGCCATTCAGCCCATTGTATCTGCTCCAACATTTGATCATGGTATCTCAATCCCATTCTCCTGCCTTGTCCATGTCACCCTTGATCCCCTTACTAATCAAGAGCCTATCAATCTCTGTCTTAAATACACTCAGTGACTTGGTCTGCACAGCCCTCTGTGGCAATGAGTTCCACAGAGAAAGCTCTCTTAGTGGCTGTAAAAGTTTTGTGCTGTTATTTTAAAGAGTGGTGGAGTTGTTCCGTGGTGTCCTGGCCAACGTTTATCTCTCAATCGACATCACAAGAAACAAATTATTTAGTCTTTGCCTTTGGGCAACTATTGTTGCCTTTGGGGTCTCTCTGTGCTCATATTGACTGCTTCCTAGATTCCCACACTTCAGCTGTGCTCCATTCGCTGCAAAACACTTTGAGATATTCAGTGGTCAGGAAGGCTGCAGTATAAACACAAATCCCTCTCCGTTATGGTAACAGGGTTTGCCCACCTTCCTGGTTTGCAGATGCTCAATTGCCTGAGATATGGCAGGATGAGTGGAGTGACCCTCCTCACTCTCCCTCCCCAGTTACCACCTCTCACAACCTCCTTATCACAAAACATCAGCAGGGGGAACAAATCAGGAAAACTTGGACTGAAAGCAAATAAAAATGCAACTCAATAACAATTGAAGTTTATTTCTTTTAAAACAGCCCTTGAAATCTGGCTCTTTGACTAATCTTTTGGCTACTTGTCCTAATAGCAATGCCAAGTTATTGGGTTACCCACCCATAGGGTTTTACCACAGTGAAAGCACTGGCAGAAGACAATGGTGTGCTAGTAAATTAGAAATTCAGAACTTTGGGAGTCATTGCAGATTGTGAAATTGAATTCCGTTTTAAAAATTAAAATCTAGAAAGAAAGATAAAGCTGGCCTAACGGTAACCATGTAATCATTGTTGTAAAGACACGTCTGATGTCCTTTGGAGAAAGAAATCTGCCATTCTTATCTGGTCTATACGTGATTCCAGACTCACAGCAATATG
The DNA here is from genome assembly GCF_004010195.1 of Chiloscyllium plagiosum. Taxonomy (NCBI): domain Eukaryota; kingdom Metazoa; phylum Chordata; class Chondrichthyes; order Orectolobiformes; family Hemiscylliidae; genus Chiloscyllium; species Chiloscyllium plagiosum. The sequence goes on from NC_057710.1 coordinate 12,845,273, forward strand.
TTTGACTCTTAACTGCTCTCTGGGCAATTCATGCTGGCTCAGCCAGCAGTGGCCATATTCGATAAAGCCCTAGAATCCTTGCGGTGGTGAAAACAGGCCTTTCAGCCCATACTGGCCTTCCAAAGACCATCCAAATCAAACCCAACTCCCTACTGTATCCCTGTATTTCCCCATGGCTAATCCACCTAGCCTGCACATCCCAGGGCACTAAGGACAAGTTAGCATGGCTAACCCACCTAACCTGTGCATCTTTGATCTGTGGGAGGAAACCAGAGCACTTGGAGGAGACCCACGCAGACACAAGGAGAACCTGTAAACTCCACACAAACAGTCACCTGAGGCTGGAATCAAACCCGGATCCCTGTCACTGTGAGGCAGTAATGCTAACCACTGAGCCACCATACTATCTAATGTATGTAGAACAATAAAAAAAATGTGTAGGTTAGGTGGATTGGCCATGCTAAATTGTCCCACAGCATCTGGAGTTGTGTAGGCTAGGTCGATTAACCATGGTAAGTGTAGGGTTACGGCGATCGGGTGGTTGGTTGGGGTGTCTGCTGGTTGGGATGCTCTTTGGAAGGTCAGTGCAGGCTCAATAGGTTGAATGGCCTCCATCTGCTCTATAGGGATTCTATGAGTCTATGATTCTAATATAAATCCGTGTCCTTGCTGAAGAGGATGTTTAATAAAGTTACTCATCTCCTTCTGAAGAAGAATCATGTCCAACTCGGAAAGTTAGCTCTATTTCTCCTTCCACGTATGTGGCTAGGATACTGCTGACACATTCCCTGCATTTGTAGCAATTTCCTTCTTTCTGGAGATAGTGGGAAAAGAAGCCCAAATCAAATGTTAAAGTTTAAATCAGACAGCCAGAGCAGAACTTCTCTGATATAAGCAGTACTGTGATCTATGCAGTCCAACTGAGGGTACGTTTTCAATGCTACACTCTGCAACCTGACCAGTGATTCTCCACCCACACAATAATTATGCTTGAATCTTTCATTTCCAAAGATGGCATCTATCCCGATCGATTCTGAAGTGTTTTGGTGGCTGATCGCCATTTGTAAATTGATTGTAAAAATCAATTTGAGAAGCAGAGAAGGAATTACCCTTCAGCAGTACTAGCAGGCAAACAGTTACTATATCGAGTACTTTAGCATTCTTAGTGGAAGCTCCTGTCTTTTACCCTCTGCTCTGGCATTTTTGTATCTTCCCTTCAAATGGTTCTGTTCCATCAGCAATTGGAATTGCTCAGGAACAATCTGACGTGGAAATGACTGGTTGGTTTCAGCCCTGTGATGATCATTTGTTTCTTATTTTGGATGTAAGTTGACTCACACTATCAATAAATTAACTTAAGTGAGTTATGTGTTTCCTTGCAGCATTGCCTGATAGCAAAGGCAAGAGCTAAAATGGCTGAGAGTCAATAAGAAGACTGGTATTGAGTTGAGGAGTTCATGAGATGTCAGGAGCGGTGAAGTTTTGTTCAGGCGATTTGATGTTGCCTAAATTTAATGATGGTGGTAGTGCGTCTTTTTTAGTCAGTTTGAAAAGAAAGAAAATGATGCAAAATCCATGAAAACAGGATGATTAAAGGCTGAGAGAGGATTAAGTTTGAGCTTACAATTCAAAACTGCGATCTGCATTCTCCACCAAACTTTCCACTTGTTTCCTCCTTGACTCTGTAAGTGGGTATGTTTCTCCATGATGGCTCTTTGGTGCGTTTTACTGAATTGATAATTCTTTATGGGTTTGGACTGACTGAAAAAGGAGAAAACTCGGCTGCATATGTCAGAATCAGGGGATTCAATCTCATGATAAGAGATAGGCTGCATGAGACCAAAAGGATGTGGATGCTTTGGAGAGGCGCAGAGGAGGTTCACCAGGGTGCTGCCTCGTACGGAGGGAGCTGGCTATGAAGAGGTTAACTGGATTAGGATTATTTTCATTAGAAAGGCGGAGGTTCAGGGCGGGGCCTGATTGAGGTCTATAAAATTGTGAGAGGTATAGACAGGATGGATAGCAAGAAGCTTTTTCCCAGAGTTGGGGACTCAATTACTAGGGGTCACGAATTCAAGGGGAGAGCGGAAAAGTTTAAGGGAGATATGTGTGGAAAGTTCTTTACGCAGAGGGTGATGGGTGCCTGGAACATGTTGCCAGTGGAGGTGGTAGAGGTGGGCACAGTAGCGTCATTTAAGATGTGTCCAGACAGATACATGAATGGCAGGGGGCAGAGGGATGCATGCCCTTAGAAAATAGGTGACAGGTTTAGGTAGAGGATCTGGATTAGTGTGGGCTAGGAGGGCTGAAGGGCCCGTTCCTGTGCTGTAATTTTCTTCATTTTTTTGTTCTTGACTGAGATGAGGAGGAATTTCTTCACCCAGGCAGTTGTCAATCATTGGAATCCTCTGCCCCAAGGTGCGGCAAATGCTTAGTCAATAAGTGCATCCAAGGCTGAGTTTGATAGGGAATCAATGGGCATGGGGATATGGCAAGAAGTTGGAGATATGGTAGTCAGCCACAATCTCACTGAGTGATGGAACAGTTACAGCACTGAAGGAAGCCATTCAGCCCTGTGTTGGCTCTCTGCAAGAATACCTAACCCAGTCTCAATCACCCTGCCTTCCTCCCTGTGGCCCTATGAATGTTTTCTATGTTTCCCATTCGTCAACATTTGGCCCATTCATCTGTCCATCCAGATGCTTTATAAACATTGTAATTGTACCAGTCTCCACCACTTTGTCTGGCAGCTCATTCAATACATGCACCACCCTCTTCACCTCAAATCAGTGTCCTATTGTTCTCAATCCTTATTCCCTTGGGAATAGTTTCTCTCTGTCTGCTCTGTCCAAAACCCTCAGAATTGAAACAACTCTTTCAAATCCCTTCTTCATCTTTTCTTCTCTAAGTAAACATTTCCTGAGTTTTTTTAAAAAAATCATTCATAGATGTGGGCATCGCTGGCTGGCCACAAATTATTGTCCATCCCTAGTTGCCCTTGAGAAGGTGGTGGTCAGCTGCCTTCTTGAACTGCAGCAGTTCATGCACTACAGATCGACCCACAATGCTGTTAGGCAGGGAATTCCAGGATTTTGACGCAGTGAGAGTGAAGGAATGGCAACATTTTTCCAGGTTAGAATGGTGAGTGGCTTGGAGGGGAACTTGAGATGGTAGTGTTTCCATGTATCTGCCGCCCTTGCTGTTCTAGATGGTCGTGAATTTGAAAGTTGCTGTCTGAGGATCTTTGGTGAATTTCTGCAGTGCATCTTGTAGATAGGACACACTCAGCTTGGGTGGTGAAGAGAGTGGATGTTTGTAGATGTGGTCCCAATCAAGCAGGTTGCTTTGTCCTGGATGGTGTCAAGCTTCTTGAGTGTTATTGGAGCTGCTCCCATTCAGGCAAGTATGGAGTCTTCCATCGTACTCCTGACTTGTGCCTTGTAGATGGTGGACAGGCTTTGGGGTGTCAGGAGGTGAGTTATGTGCCCGCAATATTCATAGCCTCTGACCTGTTGTTGTAGCTGCTGTGGTTTACATGGTGAGACGTTCTGGTCAATAGTAACCCTCAAGAGGTTGATAGTGAGGGATTCAATGATGGTAACACAATTGAATGCACGGGGCGGTGGTTAGATTGTCTCATTGATGATGGCCATAGCCTGGCATTGTGTGGCATGAATATTACTTGCCTCTTCTCAACCAAACTCTGGAGATTGTGCATTTGAACATGGACTATTTCAGGATCTGACGAGTCACGAATGCTTATTTAGATTAGATTCCCTACAATGTAGAAACAGGTCATTTGGCCCAACAAGTCCACACCGACCCTCTGAAGAGTCACCCACCCAGACCCATTTCCCTCTGACTAATGAATGCAACACTATGGGCAGTTTGGCATAGCTAATTCACCTGGCTTGCACAACTTTGGATTGTGGGAGGAAACCCACGCAAACACAGTGAGAATGTGCAAACTCCACACATTCCTGATGCTGAAATCGAACCCGGGTCCCTGGCGCTGTGAGGCAGCAGTGCTAACCACTGAGCCATTGTGCCGCCCCATGTTGCTGAACATTGTACAATCATCAACAAACATCCCCGCTTCTGACCTTATGATGGAGGAAGGTCATTGATGAAGCAGCTGAATATGGTTGGACGTAGGACACTATCCTGAGGAACTCCTCCAGAGCTGTCGTGGAGCTGAGATGACTGACCTCCAACATCCACAACCATCTTCCTTTGTGCCAGTGTGACTCTAACCAACAGAGAGTTTGCCCCAATGCCCATTGATTCCAGTTTTGCCAGGGCTCCTTGATGCCGCACTTGGTCAAATGCAGCCTTGATGTCAAGTGCTGTCACTCTCCCTCTGGAATCCAGCTCTTTTGTCCATGGTTGAACTAAGGCTGTAATGAAGTCAGGAACTGAGTGGCCCTGGCAGAACCCAAACTGGGCATCACTGAGCAGGTTAATGCTGAGCAGGTACTGCTTGATGGCACTGTTGATGACACCTTCCATCAGTTTACTGATGGTCAAGAGTAGACTGATGGGATTGGCTGGGTTGGATTTGTCCTGCTTTTTATGTACGGGACATGCCTGGGCAATTTTTCGCAATGTTGGGTAGATGCCAGTGTTGATACTGCACTGGAAAAGCTTTCCCAGGCAGTGGCAAATTCTGGAACACAAGTCTGGGCTTGTGGGCGGCACGGTGGCACAGTGGTTAGCACTGCTGCCTCACAGCGCCAGAGATCCGGGTTCAATTCCCGACTCAGGCGACTGACTGTGTGGAGTTTGCACATTCTCCCCGTGTCTGCGTGGGTTTCCTCCGGGTGCTCCAGTTTCCTCCCACAGTCCAAAAAGATGTGCAGGTCAGGTGAATTGGCCATGCTAAATTGCCCGTAGTGTTAGGTAAGGGGTAAATGTAGGGGTATGGGTGGGTTGCGCTTCGGCGGGGCGGTGTGGACTTGTTGGGCCGAAGGGCCTGTTTCCACACTGTAAGTAATCTAATCTAATCTGCAGTATTATTCTTGGAATGTTGTCAGGGCCTGTAGCCTTTGCAGTATCAAATGCCTCCAACTGTTTCTTGATATCACATGGAGTGAATCAAATTGGCTGAAGACTGGTATATGTAATGCTGGGACCACTGGAAGAGGTTGAGATGAATCATCCATTGAACACCTCTTGCTGAACATTGTTCAGTTTATCGATGTGATTGACGTTCCTTATCCCTGGAATCATTCCCGTAAATCTTTTATGCCCTCACTCCAATGTCTTCTTCAGAATATGGTGCCTGGACCATAGGGAAACTGGAGCAGGAGTAGGCCATTTGGCCCCTCGATTCTGTTCCACCAGTTAGGGAGATCATGGCTGATCTGTGGCCTAATTCCATATGGCTTTTGACCCCATATCCCTAATATTGTTGCTTAACAAATATTTATCTACCTCAGGTTTAAAGTTAATAACTGGTCCATTATCTACTGCTATTTGTGCAAGAAAGTTCCAAACCTAGAGTCATAGAGATGTACAGCATGGAAAACAGACCATTGGTCCAACTTGTTCATGCCAAACAAATATCCCAAACCAATCTAGTCCAACCTGCCAGCACCCGGCCCATATCCCTCCAAACCCTTCCTATTCATATACCCATCCAGATTCCTTTTAAATGTTGCAATTGTATCGGCCTCCACCATTTCCTCTGGTAGCTCACTTCATACACGTACTACCCTCTGTGTGAAAAAGTTGCCCCTTAGGTCTCTTTTATATCTTTCCCTTCTCACCCTAAACCTATGCCCTCTAATTCTGGATTCCCCCACCCCATGGAAAAGACCTTATCTATTATCCTATCCATGCCCCTCATGATTTTATACACAGCTATAAGGTCACCCCCAGCCTCCGATGCTCCAGGGAAAACAGCCCCAGCCTATTCAACCTCTTCCTACAGCTCAAACCCTCCAACCCTGGCAACATCCTTGTAAATCTTTTCTGAACCCATTCAAGTTTCACAACATCTTTCTGATAGGAAGGAGACCAGAATTGCACGCAATATTCCAACAATATTCTAAAAATCCTGGAGAGCTGCAACATGACTTCCCAACTCTTGTACTCAACACTCTTAGCAATTGGATGTAAACTCCATTTAATGCTGACTTAGTGTTTATGAAGGTTTATCATAACCTCCATGCTTTTGAAATCTCACCTTCTCATGATAAAATGCTTTATTAATCTGCCTTAATGTGTACCCCCAGGTCTATCAGCTTGTGCTCCTTTACAATCTTAGCCCTCACCTTCAGCTGCATTACTTTGTTAGTTTCATTCAGAAAAATAGAACAAGCTTGAGGTGCTATCTGCTATGGAATCTTCTGTTGAGAATAGAGGACCTCATTGCTCAGTCGGATTCGGTCTTGACACAACACTCACTTAGATGTACTGTTTAGCGTGAATCAGTGATTGACAACACAAACAAGGAATTGTAAATGAGATAAAGCAGAAATGAAAATATCAGATCTCCTGCATCCACAGTGTCTTTACCTTGGTAACTGGGAGCCTTTTCAATGCATTCACCATCCACCACCTCCAATTACAACAGGAACACTGATGCTCAATATAGAATCGTACCATTGTTTTCAAGAGTACTTCTTGAATAGCGTGACCTTCAGGTGAAGTTCTTTATCCTACAGTTCGTTACATGACTGTGCCTTGAATAATTGAACCATCAGCAGGGACTGGCTTCATTCATTGCCTCACTGACAGACTTCAGGCTGTTATGTTAAGATTATGCCCATTTTGTGTTTTTTTTAATTTTCAGATAATAACACAAATTATGTCATTGCTCATTCTTGTCAAGGTTAGGAATGCAATTGTTGATTAATTATTGGAGCACTTTAAGAAGCTGGTCCCAGCATCAACTACTCCCACGTAGGTACATGAGATACATTGAATGGAAAAGGTCCTTCTGTGTCACAGTAATGCTTCTAATCACAGCATCAATGGAATAACCCTTCATGCACCAGTCTGACATTTGCACTATGAAAACATTAATTTACCAAGGCTTTGCAGGGCTGTTATTTCTGTGTCAATTAGTCCTGTATTATTGAGTTTTTCTTTTGAACCTGTTAGAAATAGATGAATTATATTCAATCAATCTGGCTGGGCTAAGCATTTAGCTGCAGAGACAAAAAGGACCTATTACCACCGAGTGTCACTTATCATTTGGATCTCTATCCCATTGTTTCCTTCTCTTGGAAAAATGTCAGTTTCTTCAGTCATATCAGCACTGAGTGCTCTAGGTGGCAGCATATTCCTTAGCATAATGGGCTCACATTTGAGGAACTTCACAACTTATTTCAGCTGTTGGTTTCCTTCCTGTGGAATTAACCCCTTTCGGCATTGAATGAATTTCTCTGCTTGCATTGTACTCTCTCATACATAAACATAGCAGTAGTTCGATCTCCTTGCGCTCTTTAGACAGATTCATTCACCCAAACGGGCCCGTCCCTAATTGCCCTTGAGAAGGTGGTGGTGAATAGACTGATTAAGCCAGTGCAGCTCATGTAGTGCGGATTCACACATGATGCTGTTATGCAGGGAATTCCAGTCTTGCACAACTGTCTGCATGGAGTTTGCATATTCTCCCTGTGACTGCGTGGGTTTCCATTGGGTGCGGTGGTCTCCCCCCAGAGCTCTGCAGGTTAGTTAGATTAGCCATGGTGGGTTATGAGGGTAAGGTGGCGCAGTGAGTTTGGCTGGGATGCGCTTCAGAAGGTCGGTGCGGATTCAATAGGCTGAATGTCCTCTATCTGCAAATTAAGCATTCTATGGTTCTAAAATACCATTGAAGAGAGAGCTGAAGCAAGCAATCAGACAGATGAAAAACAATAAACTGGAAGAACTGTGGATACTGGAAATCAGAAACAAAAACAGAAATTGCTGCAAAAGCTCAGCAGGTCTGGCAGCATCTGTGGGGAGGACGCAGTGTTAACGTTTCGGGTCCAGTGACTCTTCTTCAGGACTGATTGTTGCTCGGATTGGGTTGGTACTTATGCAGAAGGGGGGGGGGAGAGTAAACAATAGGTGGAGATAGAGTCCAAAGACAGACAAGAACTGTTGGATGGACAAAGGACTGGGTAAAGGTTAACCTGAGGAAATGGATCACTGCTAATTGGGACTTGTGTGTGGTAGCAGTCAATGTGATGACAACGCCTGGAATTTTGGGGTTGGACTAAGGACATGGGAGAAGGGACCTCAGGCCCTAAAATTATTGAACCCGATATTGAGTCCAGGACGCTACAGGGTTCCCAAGTGGAAAATGAGGTGCTTGCTCTGAGCTTCGCTGGAGAACTGCAGCAAACCCGAGACAGAGGTATTGGTCAGGGAACAGTTCATGTGTTAAAGTGGCGGGCAGCTGGAAGCTCTGGGGCTTTTTTGCAGAATTCATTAGTGGAATTTGAATTCATTACAGACTTGGCCTAATATCTTGTTTGCTAATCCCTTCTAGGGAAGGAAATCAGCCATCCTTACTTGGTGTGGTCTCCATGTGACTCCAGATCCACAGCAATGTCTGCTGGACAGTGAGCGATGGGTGATCAATGTTGACCTTGTCAATGGCCTGTGAACAAATGGAAATAAAAATTGAGTGGGTGGACTTCAGGGATTTTAACCCAAAACTCAAGATATGGAACTAATATAAACATCACACCTTATTTGGAAAAAAGGCCTTGAATTTGTGAAAAGCTGTGTGGTGAAGCAGAATACTTTCTTTGTAAGATCTGCTATATTTTGCTGTCCAATCCCCCAAAAAGACAGCGGAACCACAAATTCTCAATGACCTGTCTTCAACTGCCTTCTGTGACAATGACTTCCATAGATTTACCATCCTCTGGCTGAAGAAATTCCTCCTCATCTCCATTGTGAAGGGTCACCCATGTCCATATGTAAAGGCCCCATATCTCAGGAGGGATGTACTGGCCCTGGAGCGTGATCAGAGGAGGTTCATGAGAATTGTCCCAGGAATGAAAAGCTTAACATGTGAGGAACATTGGAGGACTCTGAATCTATACTGTATGGAGTTGAGAAGGATGAGAGGGGAATCTAATTGACACATGCAGCACACTGAATGGCTTGGACAGTGTGGATGTTGGGAAGATGTTTCCATTTGTAGGCGAGACAAGGCCCTGAGGGCACAGCCTTAAAGTAAAGGGAATACCTTTTAGAATGGAGATAAGGAGAAACTTCTTCAGCCAGAGAGTGGTGAACCTATAGGTATTTAAGACTGGGATAGATAGGTTCTTGATTGTCAACGGGATCAAGGGTTAGGGGGAGAAAGCGTCAGAATTGGAAAGAGAGACTTATCAGCCATGCTTGAATAGCAGAGCAAACTTGATGGGCTGAATGGCCTCATTTCTGCTTCTATGTCTTATGATCTTATCCCTTCACTTTGAGGTTTTTCCCAAAGGTCCTACTCTCTGCTATTTGTGGAAACATCTTTTGCATGTTCACTCTATCCAGGTTTCTCAGTATTCTGTAAGTTTCAATCAGATCCCCTCTCATCCTTGTAAACTCCATCAAATACAGACCCAGAGTCCTCAACTGCTCATCATAGGACAAGTCCTTCATTCTTGTAAACCTGCTTTGGAACTCCTTCAATGCACCACATCCTTCGTTCGGTACTGGGCCCAAAACTGCTTACAATATTCCAAATGTGGTGTGACAAGAGCCTCACACATCCTCAGTAGTACATCTCTGCTTTTGTAGTCTGGCCCTTTTGAAATGAATGCAAACATTTCATTTGCTTTCCTAGCTGCCATCTGAACCTGAATATTAACCTTAAGACAATCCTGAACGAGGATTTCCAAGTCCCTTTATGCTTCGGATTTCTGAAGCCTTTCCCCATTTAGAAACTAATCTACGCCTCTATTCTTTCTACCAAAGTGCATGACCTCACACTTCCCCACATTGTATTCCATCTACTACTTCTTTGCCCACTCTCCCAGCCTATCCACGTCCCTGTGCAGCCTCCCCACTTTCCCAACAGTATCTGTTCCTCCACCTATCTCTCTGTCATCTGCAAATTTAGCAACAATTCCTTCATCCAGAACGTTAATGTAAAGTGTGAATAATTGTGGTTCCGACACGGGCTCCAGCGGAACTCCACTAGTCACAGGCTGCTATCCTGAAAAAGACCCCTTTATCCTTACTCTCTGTCAGTCAGTCAATCTTCTATCCATGCCAGTACCTTGCCCCTAATGCCATGGTCTAACTTTATTTAGTCGCCTCCTGTGCAGCACCTTGTCAAAGACCTTCTGGAAATCCAAATATATCATGTCCACTGGCTCTTCTAATTTGTTTGTTACCTTCTCAAGGAAGGAAATAGTCCATTTTCAAATGTAACAGGATCTGGATAATATCCAGGCTTGGGCTGACAAGTGGCAAGTAACATTCGCACCACACAAATGCTAGACAATGACCATCTCCAATAAGAGATAATCTGTCCACCACCCCTTGACAGTCAATGGCATTACCATTACTGAATCTCCCACTGTCAACATCTTGGGGATTACCATCGATCAAAAAACCCAACTGGACTCGCCACATAAACACAGTGGCTACAAAAGTAGGTCAGAGGCTGGGAATATTGCAGCCAGCAACTCACCTCCTAATCCCCCAAAGCCTGTCCACCATCTGCAAGGCACAAGTCAGGAGTGTGATAGAATGCTCCCCACTTGCCTGGATGAATGCAGCTCCAACAGAAATTCATCAAAGATCTTAAACATCATCTTCCAAACCCATGACCACCTCCATCTAGAAGGACAAGAGCAGCAGATACTTGGGAACACCACCCCCTGCATATCTCCTGTCAGAGGATCATCGGTGTTTGAAATTCTTTTTTCCAGTGAGGCTGTGTCATTTAAATTAATTGGAGGCTGGGTTTGAGAGATGTTTATTGCAATAGAACTCAAAGAATGTGGGGAGACAGTGAAGTTGAGGCTACAGTCAGATCAGCAATGATCATAACGAATGTAACCGAATAGTCAACCCGGGCTGTTATGTCTTTATTAAGATCGTACATGAAGCAGGATCAAAACGTGTGGTGCTGGTAAAGCATAGCCGGTCAGGCAGCATCCGAGGAGCAGGAAAGCCAACGTTTCGGGCATTAGCTGTTCATCAGGAATGTAGGGGAAGGCCCAAGGGGGCTGAGAGATAAATGGGGGTGTGGGGAGGGGTGGGGCTGGGGGAAAGGTAGCTGGGAATGCGATAGGTAGATCGAGGTGAGGAAAAGGTGATAGGTCAGAGAGGACGGTGGAGTGGATAGGTGGGAAGGAAGATGAACAGGCCAGACAGTTCAAGAGGGCGGTGCTGAGTTGGAGGGTTGGATCTGGGATAAGGTGGGAGAGGGGAGATGAGGAAACTGGTGAAATTGACATTGATGTCGTGTGGTTGGAGGATCCCCAGGTGGAAGATGAAGCGTTTATCCTCCAGGCGTCAGGTGGCTTGGATTTGGCGGTGGAGGAGGCCAGCAACTGCAAATAGTGGAGCCTAGGACATAAAGTGAGGAACTCCTGCAGTTTTAGATTGTGACTGAGATGATTATTGGAATAGACAACACAATTGGGTTCAGTCACATCTATAGCACATTAGTGCTTAAAATGCATACTCCCAAGTAATAAAATACATTGAAACAACTTACTATGTAGTCATTGGTGGACATATTGAACCTGGACTCTTTTTTGGGTACTCCGCTGATTACACTTGCCTAAGTGTTTTCGGTAAATGCTTGTCTGCTTTCTCTCTTCTCAATCTGTTCCCCTGAGAAGGCACTGACTCTCACTCGGAGCTCCACTGTCCATCTGGTGTCAGCTGCGGCTCAGCTGGTAACCCTCTTGCTTTTGCGTCAGAAGGTTGTGGGCTCAAATCCTACTCCAGTACCTGAGCACAGGAAACACAAGAGCGACAGTCCAGTACAGGACTGAAAGGGTGACTGAGGTGCCGGCAAACTCACTTTCTGTTCTTTTACATGTGGAAGTAAAGATTCATAAGGCACTACTTTGAGGATGATGCTGGTATTAAAGAAAATCTGCAAACTCTTGCTAGATTGGGTAGTATTTGTGCAGATAGAAAAAAAGAAACAGATTTGCATTTATATAATGCTATTCTTGACCACTGTATGTCTCAAGGAATTTCATGGAAATACGTTTGAAGTGTAGCACTTTATACTTCAGTAAATACGGCAGCAAATTTGTGCACAGTGTACTCCTACCAACAGCAATCTGATAGTGACTAGATCTTCTGTTTACTTTGACATCGCTTGAGGGAGAAATTTTGACCAGACGACCAAGCAGAACTCTCATTCAAAATACTATCCATCTGAGCAGACAGATGGGTGTCTGTACAAAGTTTGCCCTGTCTTTTGCCCCAGTTAGTGACCCAGTAGACATTTTAGCCACAAGGCTTAATTGACAGCGATCTAATTCATTGACATTATGAAATCTCAGTGATATTCTGATGTAAGACAGCAAGTTATAAAACAAAGAACAAAGAAAGTTTACAGCCCAGGAACAGGCCCTTCAGCTCTCCAAGCCTGAGCCGATCCAAATTAACACTCTAAACCTGTCACACAATTCCTAAGCATCTGTATCCCTCTGCTCCCCACCTACACATGCATCTGTCCAGACGCCTCTAAAATGAATCTACCGTGCCTGCCTCTACCACCTCTGCTGGCAATGTGTTCCAAATGCCCACCACCCTCTGTGTGAAGTACTTGCCGCGTGTATCCCCCTTAAACTTTCCACCTCTCATCTTGAAAGAGTGACCTCTCGTTATTAAATACTTCACCCTGGGAAAAAGTTTGTCTCTTTCCACCCTGTCTATACCCTTCATGATTTTGTAAGCCTCAATCAGGTCCCCCCTCAATCTCCTTTTTTCTAATGAAAATAAACCTAACCTACTCAATCTCTCTTCATAGCTAGCACCTTCCATACCAGGCAACATCCTCGTAAACCTACTTTGCACCCTCTCCAAAGAGTCCACATTCTTTTGGTAATGTGGCGATCAGGACTGTACACAGCATTCTAAATGTGGCCGAACCAATGTCCTATACAATTTTAACATGACTTGCCAGCTCTTATACTCAATACCCGTCCAATGAAGACAAGCATACTATATGCCTTCTTGACCACGCTGTCCACCTGTGCAGCAACCTTCAGGGTACAATGGACCTGCACTCCCAGATCTCTCTGCCCATCAACTTTTCCCAAGGCTCTTCCATTCATTGTATAATTTGCTCTAGAATTAGACTTGCCTAAATGCATCATTTCACATTTGTCTAGATTGAAACCCATCTGCCACTTTTCCGCCCAACTCTCCAGTCTATCTATATCCTCCTGTATTCTCTGACAGTCCCTTGTGTTTTCTGCTACTCCACCAATCTTCGTGTCATCAGTAGATGTAATTTCCCAGATAACTAGTTGGGAGGGGTTGTCCTTGGCAGTAACTACCTGCTGTCCGATTGCTTCCGAGAGTTGGTCATTCTGAATAAGAACAGCCCAATATTAAAAATGACCTTGTAGCGCGTTCATGGTTAATTTTTTTGCAAATGCCATTGCAATCAATTGAACACAATCTGACTCTGCAATGGTGATTACAAAGAAATTAACCATAGCAAGCAATGTGAGGTCACATTTAACTTTGGGCTGTTCTCATCAATATTTATCACTCCGATTCTATAATCCAGCCAGACAGTTATCTAATTTGACTTTTAATTCTTCTTCCTCCATGAAGCCATCAGACAGCAAATAGTTGCTGCAACAGGACAAACCATCCCTCCCCACTAATTACCCGTGGCACCCAATTATTTCTTATCGGCATGTTCCCGATGTCTGCTCAGAGCTGTCATTATCAACCTTTGTAACAGATGGGACTTGAACCTAGGCCGCCTAGCTAGGAGGCAGGGACACAACCACTGCATCACAATTATTCTTCTGTAATTGGATGATCCTTGTAGTTGCACTGGAAGAGCTTGTCTAGGGAGCAGTACATTTTGGCGAGCTAGTCTTCAGTACTATTGCTGGAATATTGTCAGGGCCCATAACCTTTGCGGTATCCAGTTCTTCCAACTGTTCCTTGATATCACGTGGAGTGAATCAAATTGACTGAAGACTGGTATCTGTGATGCTGGGGACCACTTAGAGGAGGCCAGTATGGATTATCTACTTGACACTTGTGGCTGAAGATTATTGCAAATGCTTCAGTCTTATCTTTTGCACTGATATGTTGGGCTCTTCCATCATCAAGGATGGAGATATTTGTGGAGTTTCCATCTCAAGTAGCAACATAGGAACAAAGTTAAAAATCACACAACACCAGGTTATAGTCCAACAGGTTTATTTGGGAGCTCCTTCATAAGGTAGCTGTGGAGCAGGATCATAAGATACAGAATGTATAGCAAAAGATTACAGGGTCATGCAACTGAAAGGGGTCATGTTGTTGTGTGATGTTTAACTTTGTCCACCCCAGTCCAACACCACTCCTCTACATTGTAACATAGGAACAGGAATAGGCCATTCACCCCTTCAGCTTGTTCCACTATTCAATGAGATCATGACTGGTCTATGGCCTAACCCCAATGTGGGCCTAATGTGAGTTGTTTTAATTGCTCACCACTATTCACATTGGATGTGGCAGAGTTTAGAGCTGATCCATTGGTTGTGGGATTGCTTAGATCTGTCTCCCAGTTGCTGCGTATTCTGTTTGGCATGCGAGTAGTTCTGCCACCAGGCTGACACCTCATTTCTTCTCTTTAGGTTTGCCTGCCATTGCTCTTGACATGCTCTCTTGCACGTTTTCTTAATTTTATACTCTATGTGAGTATTTATAATCCCAAGATGCTATAAGCCTTCTTAATAATGTGCTTGGCCACCTTCAGAGAATTACACACGTGAACCCTTTAGAAAATTATGCAAAAGGTCCCTCTGCCCCGTTCTCCCCTCAAAGTTGTACCATTGAGGCCTGTATTGTCTCTCCAAGTTTCTTCTGAATTGAATTGAATTGAATTTATTGTCACGTGTACTGAGGTACAGTGAGAAGCTTTGTCTAGCGAGCAATACAGGCAGATCACAGAGTTAAGCAGCATAGATAAGTAAATAATAGGTAAACAGCGGCAAAAACAAAAACACAGATACAGGCGAATGTTAAGAGTTTGTGAGTCCATTCAGTATTCTAACAGCAGTAGGGTAGAAACTGTTTCGAAACCGGCTGGTGTGTGTGTTCAGGCTTCTGTACCTTCTCCCTGGTGGTAGAGGTTGTAGAAAAACATTGCCGGGGGGGATGGATCTTTGAGAATGTTGGCGGCCTTTCCTTGACATCGGGCCTGGTAGATGGATTCTATAGATGGAAGGTTGGACTTTGTGATTGTCCGGGCCAAGTTCACCACTCTCTGTAACCATCTCCGGTTTTGA
Source organism: Chiloscyllium plagiosum (assembly GCF_004010195.1). Lineage (NCBI taxonomy): Eukaryota > Metazoa > Chordata > Chondrichthyes > Orectolobiformes > Hemiscylliidae > Chiloscyllium > Chiloscyllium plagiosum. The sequence goes on from NC_057710.1 coordinate 12,860,713, forward strand.
ATGGTACAGCTGCCATGCCAGCTGGTGATACAGCCAGACAGAATGTTCTTGATGGTGAACCTATAAAAGTTGGCAAGGGCATTTGCCATCATGCCAAATTTCCTCAGCTAACTGAGGAAGAAGAGACACTGTTGGGCCTTTGTAGCTAGTGCGTCCACATGAAGAGTCCAATAAAGCTTGCTATGGATGACCAATCCCAGGAGCTTGACACTCTCCACTCGCTCCACTTCTGGGCTGTTAATGTGTGGGGGGGCATGAGTAACATCCCGCCGAAAGTCAATAATGAATTCATTGGTTTTGCCGGCATTGAGAGCTAGGCTGTTCTCAGTGCACCAAATTTCCAGATCTTCCACCTCCCATCTGTAGTCTGTTTCATCACCATCTGAGATTCGACCGACTATGGTGGTGTCACCAGCGAACTTGTAAATGGCATTAGTCTGGTATTTGGCAATCCAGTCATGTATATACAACGAGTACATTAGGGGTCTCCAGTGTTGAGTGTTAGTGAGGATGAAATATTGTCCCTAATCTTCACTGATTGTGGCCTGTGGGTCAGGACACTGAGGATTCAATTGCAGAGAGTGGGCTTAGTGAGATCACTAAGTTTAGTAATCAGTCTCGAGGGGATAATAGTGTTGAAGGCTGAACGTAGTCAATGCGTAGGATTCTTACATAGCTGTTCTTGGTGTCAAGATGTTCTAGGGAGGTGTGACAGGCAAGTGACAGGGCATCTGACGTGGATCTGTTGTCCGATAGGCAAATTGGAGTGGGTCAAGAATAGTAGGGAGGCTGAAGTTGATTAATGCTGAAAATGTGTTGCTGGAAAAGCACAGCAGGTCAGGCAGCATCAAAGGAGCAGGAGAATCGACGTTTCAGGCATGAGCCCTTCTTCAGGAATGAGGAAATGAAGTTGATTTATGCCATGACCAGCCTTTCAAAGCACTTCATGACCACTGAAGTTAGGGCCACTGGCCGGTAGTCATTGAGACATGGTGCATGAGCCTTCTTAGGCACAGAGATGATGTTGGCCCTCTTGGAACAGGCAGGCACAGTGGCCTGCTGCAGGGAGAGGTTGAAGATGTCCAGAAAGGCCTCTACCAGTTGATCTACGCATGCTCTGAGTGTATGGCCTGGTACTCCATCTGGTCCCATCGTTTTCCTTGGATTCACATGAAGGAAAACTGATCTGACCTCTGATGCAGTGACTGTTGGAATAGGTTCATTAGGACTTATTGGAATAAGTGTTGCCTCTCCGTCAAAATTCTGCTCGATGCGAGCATAGAAGGTGTTGAGACGGTCTGGGAGAAACGTGTCATCATCTACTATCTTCCACTGTCATTTCTACCAAAATGCATTGCCTCACATTTTTCTGTATTGAGATTCATCTGCTAATATGTCTGCCCATTTGGCCAACTTGCAATGTCTCTCTGAGCATCATCTTCACAAGTCACTATTCCCCCTAACTTAGTATCATTGCAAATTTAGAGATTTTGCCCTCAACATCCATCTTCACATTGTTTATATAAATCAGAAAAAGGAAGAGTCCCAACATTGATCCCTTAGGAATATCATTTTTAACCTGTCTACAATCTGAGAATGCTCATTCCTAGCAGTTGAGACACTCTTCCTGTTTCGTATTGCTATTATGATTTTGTTTTGCATCGTATGCCTTTCCCTTTTCTTCCTCATTTTCTCATCAGTGTCCTTAGTCAATCAGGCCATAATCATAATCGGCAATCTCAGGTAGTCTAGCTTTGGATACCCTGTATTTATTTCTCAATGTACCTTGCTTATCCCATCCACCTCTCTTTTGGAAGTCTTTCATTTTTCATCGACTTTTGTACCCAGTGTTTCCTGCTCCCATTCAACTTTTACACCCCTAAAACCTGCCCTTTTCTTCGCCTCTGTACCAATGAGCAGTCATGGTCCCACATGAAAGTGCCTATGTCCAATTACAGCTGTCAATCAAATTGAGAAATTGCAGGCATCCAACTGTAATGATAGATAGCTGTGAACTTGGTTGTGCAGCAATAATTCAGTAGTACAAACCCTCAGGTCTGTGTCAGACCATGAAATATTAATCAATCACTTTGCTTAAGGGTCTTGGCATTTTTCCGTGATTATGGAGCTTAGACTGTTAAATGCATTGACAGTTTGACACCTCCATAAGAAGTGCTTTTGACAGGTCTTCCTGTCAGTTCCATTTGACACCTTGTCATCACAAGCATTATTGCTCTCCCGCTGTGATGTTCTATGATTCCATGAATGGGACTGAGAAAATTCTGAGAACGGTAGAAAGTGCTTGTGTTTAGTCGAGTGTGACAGATTAGGGGTGATCTATCTGAGGTGCTTAGGATGCATTGAGAATTGAGAAAACTGATTCCTCTGATGGAGATATCAGAAGGGGGCAATTGACCCATGTCAATCATCCTGTTGCCCTCACCAACCTCCCCAAATTCCAACTCAGGGCCCAGCATATCTCCCCAACCCCTCCTCAAAATCCCCTCTCACCTTATTGGAAAGGTGGCCTGTCCTAATGATACATCCTCCTCCACATGCAATCCCAGCAGAATCCCCTAGAATAGAATCCCTACATTGTGGAAGCAGGCCATTTGGCCCAACAAGTCTACACCGACCCTCCGAAGAGCGTTCCACCCAGACTCACACCCCTAGCTTATCCCTGTTGCCCTGCATTTCCCATGGCTAAGCTACACCCCCCTCAACACTATGGTGCAATTTTGCGTGGCCAATCCACCTAACCCATCATTTTTAAAATTTTAATCAAACTGTTGACAATTGATATTGAAAAAGGCCTTTGAAACTGTTAGACCAAGAATAACACTTTTTGACACATTGGTGTTGATACAGAATACAATGATTACACGAAGTGCAGAAGCACCCCAGTTGACGTGACTTTATGCTTAAGAAAATAAAGGGTTCACACCTTTCCAAGGCAGGCTTTGGACCCTGGAATAATGTTCCAAGGACATATGTTTAATTCCCACCATGATAGATGGTGATATTTGTATTCAGTCAATTCAAAAATCTGGAATAAATAGTTAGCTGAATGGAGGCCATGTAGCCACTGTAAATTGTTCTAGAGTCAAAGGGTCTTAGAGATGTACAGCATGGAAACAGACCCTTCAGTCCAACCCGTCCATGCCGACCAGATATCCCAACATAATCTAGTCCCACCTGCCAGCACCCGGAACTCCCTGACCCCATGGAAAAGACTTTGCCTATTTACCTTATCCATGCCCCTCATAATTTTGTAAACCTCTATAAGGTCACCCCTCAGCCTCCAACACTCCAGGGAAAACAGCCCCAGCCTGTTCAGCCTCTCCCTATAGCTCAAATCCTCCAACCCTGGCAACATACTTGTAAATCTTTTCTGAATCTTTTCAAGTTTCACAACATCTTTCCAATAGAAAGGAGACCAGATTTGCACACGGTATTCCAAAGTGGCCTAACCAATGTCCCATGAGCCGCAACATGAATTCCCAACTCAATGAAAGCATACCAAATGCCTTCTTCACTATCCTAGCTACCTGCAACTCCACTTTCAAGGAGCTATGAATCTGCACTCCATGGTTCAGCAACACGCCCTATGACCTTACCATTAAGTGTATAAGTTCTGCTAAGATTTGCTTTCCCAAAATGTAGCACAGCACATTTATCTGAATTAAATTCCATCTGCCACTTCTCAGCCCATTGGCCCATCTGATCAAGATCCTGCTGTAATCTGAGGTAACCCTCTTTGCTGTCCACTACACCTCCAATTTTGGTGTCATCTGCAAACTTACTAACTGTATCTCTTATGCTTGCATCCAAATCATTTATGTAAATGACAAAACATAGAGGACCCAGAACTGATCCTTGTGGCACTCCACTGGTCACAGGCCTCCAGCCTGAAAAACAACCCTCCACCATCACCCACTGTCTTCTAGCTTTGAGCCAATTCTGTATCCAAGTGGCTTGTTCTCCCTGTCTTCTCTGAGATCTAACCTTGCTAACCAGTGTCCTGTAGGGAACCCTGTCGAATGCCTTACTGAAGTCCATATAGATCACATCTACTGCTCTGCCCTCATCAATCCTCTTTGTTACTTCTTCAAAAAACTCAATCAAGTTTGTGAGACATGATTGCCCACACACTATCCCTAATCAGTCCTTGCCTTTCCAAATAAGTGTAAATCTTGCCCCTCAGGATTCCCTCCAACAACTTGCTCACCACCGAGGTCAGGCTCACTGGTCTGTAGTTCCTTGGCTTGTCCTGAAGAAGGGCGTATGCCCGAAACGTCGATTCTCCTGCTCCTTTGATGCTGCCTGACTTGCTGCGCTTTTCCAGCAACGCATTTTTAAGCTCTTGAACATACCACCCTTCTTAAACAGTGGCACCATATTAGCCAACCTCCAGTCTTCTGGCACCTCACCTGTGACTATCGATGATACAAATATCTCAGCAAGAGCCCAGCAATCACTACTCTAGCTTCCCACAGATGTCTAGGGTACACCTGATCAGGTTCTGGGGATTTATCCACCTTTAGACATCCAGCACTTCCTCCTCTGTAATATGGACATTTTGCAAGATGTCACCATGTATTTCCCTAAATTCTGTATCTTCCATATCCTGTTCCACAGTAAATACTGATGCAAAATACTTGTTTAATATCTCCTCCATTTTCTGTGGCTCCACACAAAGGCCGCCTTGTTGTTTTTTGAGGGGCCCTATTCTCTCCCTCATTACCCTTTTGTCCTTCATGTATTTGTAAAAACCCTTTGGATTCTCATTAATTCTATTTGCCAATGCTATCTCATGTCCCCTTTTTGCCCTCCTGATTTCTCTCTTAAGTATACTCCTATTGCCTTTATACTCTTCTAAGGATTCACTCGATCTATCCTGTTTATACCTTACATATGCTTGCTTCTTTTTCTTAACCAAATCCTCAATTTCTTTAGTCATCCAGCATTCCCTATACCTACCAGCCTTTCCTTTCACCCTCACAGGAATATACTTTCTCTGAATTCTCATTATCTCATTTTTGAAGGTTTCCCATTTTCCAGCCATCCCTTTACTTACGAACATCTGCCCCCAATCAGCTTTTGAAAGTTCTTGCCTAATACCATCAAAATTGGCCTTTCTCCAGTTTAGAACTTCAACTTTTAGATCTGGTCTATCATTTTCCATCACTATTTTAAATCTAATAGAATTATGGTCGCTGTCCCCAAAGTGCTCCCCCACTGACACCTACACTATGGCAGTCCCAGTCTATGTTTGGAAAGTTAAAATCCCCTATCATAACCACCCTATTATTCTTAAAGATAGCTGAGATCTCCTTACAAATTTGTTTCTCAATTTCCCTCTGACTATTAGGGGGTGTATAATACAATCCCAATAAGGTGATCTTCCCTTTCTTATTCCTCAGTTCCACCCAAATAACTTCCCTGGATGTAAAAACCTATCTGGTTCACGAATGCCCCTTAGAGAAGGAAATCTGCATTATTCGTGCAACTCCAGAACATAATTCGTGCGGCACGGTGGCACAGTGGTTAGCACTGCTGCCTCACAGCGCCAGAGACCCGGGTTCAATTGTGTCTGTGTGGGTTTCCTCCGGGTGCTCCGGTTTCCTCCCACAAGTCGCAAAGATGTGCAGGTCAGGTGAATTGGCCATGCTAAATTGCCCGTAGTGTTAGGTAAGGGGTAAATGTAGGTGTATGGGTGGGTTGCGCTTCGGCGGGGCGGTGAGGACTTGTTGGGCCGAAGAGCCTGTTTCCGTAATGTAATCTAATCTAATAATTGACCTTTTATGTTCAAAAATGTGCAGTTTAGGTGGATTGGTCATGCTAAATTGCCCACAGTGTGCAGAGGTGTGTAAATTAGGTGGATTAGCCATGGGAGAGTGCAGGGTTACAGGGAGAGTGTGGGATTAGCCATGGGAGAGTGCAGGGTTACAGGGAGCGTGTCGGGGATGGGTCTGGGTGGGATGTTCTTTGGAGGAGCGGTGTGGACTCGATGGGCTGAATGGCCTGCTTCCCCACTGTAGGGATCCTCTGATTCTATGAAACGAACAATGCCACATCCCATGAACATTTTTTTATTTAAAAAGCTGTGGCTCTGATTATATTTAAAGGTGAATTCAATCCTATACTGAGGGAACAGCCCTCAAAGTTTAAAATTATTTAGAAGTTCTTAACATAATCTAAAATGTAGCAAAAGAGATATTCCTGTGTGTATCCTGCTTGTTAGCTTGTGATAAAGAGTCATACAGCATGGAAACAGACCCGTCGATCCAACCAGTCCATACTGACCATAATCCCAAATTAAACTACTCCCACCTGCCTGTGCTTGGCCCATTTCACTCCAAGCGTTTCTTATTCATCTAGTTTTCAAATATCTTTTCAATGCTTTAACTATACCCGCATCCACCACTACCTCTGGGAGTTCGCTCCACACAAGAACCACCCTCTGTTTAAAATATTTGGCCCTCATGTCTTTTTAAAATCTTTCTCCTCTCACCTCAAAAATATGTCCCCTCGGCTTGAAATCCACTACCCTCAGGTAAAGACACCTGCCATTCATCTTATCTACACTCCTCATGATTTTATAAACCTTTATAAAGTCACCCTTCAACCTCCTACTCTCCAATGAAAAAAAACCCCAGCCTCTCCAGCCTGTACTTAGACCTCAAATCTTCCATTCCTGGTAGCGTCCTGGTAAATAGCTTTTGAAATGTCGCCAGTTTAATAAGATATGCTTTTGAAAGGCTAGTGGACGGACAATGTGGACGCTGATATTTGATAGTTAAAGTTTCATAGTTACGTTCACAGGATCCCAGATTAGAAAAACTGAGTTTTGATTTCTCTTATTGAAGTGTATAATACAAATGACAACTGAAGGAATCATGCCGAAAATAAGCCAAGGTGACTGAGAGGTCATGCATTATGACAAATAAGGATGAAAAGAAAAATGTTTATGTGGAATGAAAGCAAATGACAGTGAGGAAAATAAAAAAAGAAATGCAAATCAGTCAAAGAAAACCAAGGCTGCTATTAGAGCAGCTAAAAGGTTAATGGAAAAAAGGATGGTGTGCCTGGGAGTAATATGAAAAGCTTTTATCTGCTGTATTAAGAGACAGGACTATCAAAGCCCACATTGAATCTTTGCAAAGTGTTTGAGGACAGATGAAATGAATATCAAGTCTCAAATACTAAGCAAGTGCATTGCATCCATCTTGAAACTGATTGTCAATGGCAGCATGAAGAGATGAGGTTGCCATTAAAATTGTTATCATTAGATTAGAATAGTGTCTCAGATAAAATGAGAAATTTTTGATTTGGCAGATGATATCTGCCCTAGAAATCTTAAAGAAATAAGATAGATGCTAGTAATAGATTTGCCTGCACTTTTCGTGGCCTGCCAAACCTGTGGTCCGCTTCGTTAGAATGGACCTAAATAAAAATTGTTCTGAAGTATTAAAGATGTAAGAAGGCAGCACCACATAGCTACAGGTCCAGAACCTTGATCAATTGACCTTGGGCAGCATGGTGACTCAATGGTCAGCACTGCTTTGTCACACCAATAGGGTTCAATTCCACCCTTGGGATTTTACAGATTCTCCCCGTGTCTGTGTGGGTTTCCTCCAGGTATCTGGTTTCCCCCCATAGTCCAAAGATGTGCAGGTTAGGGTGGATTGGCCATGCTGTATTGCTCATTGTGTCCAGGGATGGGTAGTTTAGATGGAGTAGCCATGGGAAATGCTGGATTACAGGGATATGGGAGGAGCATGGGTCTGGTTGGGATGGTCTTCAGAGGGGCAGAATGGAATCCAGACCAGATAGTGACACTCAATTCAGGTTAGTGACAATACCATAGATTTCCTGATGCCATGGACTATATTGAACTTTTTATATTTATAGGGCCAATGGGCCAAATGGCCTGTTTCCACAATGTAGGGATTCTATGAATGAACAGATTAAGATTGTATGTATAAGAAATTACCCTGCAACCTTGTGATTGCCTCATCAGTGCCATTAGCTGGTGACATTTACATCCCATTAACGAATAAAACAAAAGCCTTTTACTGAGGGTAATGTTGGACGGATTTCCTGTAAAAACTGCTGATAGCAGGCACTGGAATATATTTGTAGCTTGGGGTTTTCAGTTATTTAAAAATGTTAAATCAGAAGTATCTTTTCCGCAGTTTATAGTCTACCTAGTAAATCATTTTCAGTTCATGTAGTATTTAGTTTGCTTGTTACAGTAATTAGCTTAAAAGATGAAATTTCATCATGGAAATTCATTTCAATTGATCACTGAGAATTCAAATAAAATATTGGCCTCCATGGGATTATTGACAATCTGGATCATGTTAATGAAAATCCTGACTACAGTCATAGTGTCATAGGGATGTACAATATGGAAACAGACCCTTTGATTCAATGCATCCATGCTGACTAGGTATCCTAAATTAATCTAGTTCCACTTACCAGCACTTTGCCCATGCCCCTTGGGTGGCAGGCTGGCTCAGTAGTTAGCACGACTGCTTTACAGCACCAGGGATCTGGGTTCGATCCCCGCCTTGGGTGACTGTCTGTGTGGAGTTTGCACATTCTCCCCGTGTCTACGTGAGTTTCCTCCCATGGTCCAAAGATGTCCAGGTCAGGTGAATTGGTCATGCTAAATTGCCCACAGTGTTAGTTGCATTAGTCAGGGGTAAATATGGGGTTGGGGTGAGGTGGCTTGCTTTTCAGAGGGTCCATGTGGACTTGTTGGGCTGAAGAGCCTGTTTCCATACTGTAGAGAATCTAATCTAAACCCTTCCTATTCATGTACCTATCCTGATGCCTTTTAAACATTATAATTGTAACAGCCTTCACCACTTCCTCAGAACATTCCAGGTCTGAAGAAGGGTCACTGGACCCAAAGTGTTACCTCTATTTCTCTCTCCACAGATACTGCCAGACTTGCTGAGTTTCTATAGCAATTTCTTTTTTGCAGCATCGATATAGACCAGGTTAATGAGAATCCAATCCTGGTTAGTCACAGTCAGGTCAATATAATAACAGCATGACTAGGGTAGTGACTACTCTTTCTCAGTTAGTGACAGTCGAGTTCTGTTGGTAATAATCTAGCGCAAGTTAATCATAATCTAGTTTTCATGAAATCCAGACCAGATAGTGACACTCAATTCAGGTTAGTGACAATACCATAGATTTCCTGATGCCATGGACTACATTGAACTTTTTATATTTACAAAGCCACATCAATAATTACTCAATTGTAAATATTTGTGGATATTGTCTAATTAATCTGTTCAAAGAAGCAGGTGGGACTTAAACTTGGACCTCCTGGTTGACAGGTAGAGATACTATCACTGTACCTGCAGAGACCTCAAATGTTTGTAGGGTGACGTTTGACTCATAAATGTTTAACCAGCTTAGTTGAGGTGAATGGTAGCTTCCCATCTGCTCACAGAACATGGTGTGACCTAACTCAAAACAGCAATCAAAACTGGGATCTTAGTGAAGGCCCAGTTTGGGCTTAGTTTGGGTATTGACTCTACACCTATCAGACCATGAAGGCAGGTGAACATGCTTTTTCATTCCACTACTGTTTTCAAAGTTGTTCTACAATTTTATGAAGGTGTAGAGGTGTACTGTACTTTTAAAAGAGTTGAAAAGCTAGCAAGGACTGACAAAGCACATAGAGTCCTGAACACGGTAACAATGTAACATTTGGTCAAAACAAATAGCAGCATCTGGGTTGCCATGAAACAAAAACAAATTCAAATTTGGCCAATCAGTTTAAATTATACCCCAAGATACCAAAATCCAATCAAATTTGAATTTAGTATTTTGATAATATTAAAACCAATGAAGTGCTCCGATGTTTTGAGGTATAAAGCAGGACATTTTGAACATTTAATGGGAGAACTGCCAAGCCACCAACAAGTGCAGACTGTCAGCTGAACAGCACTCTGAGAGGTACAAATCCATAAGTTTGTGCACCAGAACATTGAAATTGACCTAAAGAAAATTTACAAAAGAAAATTAACAAAACTGACTGGTTTTTGGAATGTGATTTTTAAAAAAATCTTAATCGGGATTTTTATTGGACCAGTATCGTTGAGTGGGAGGTAAAAGATAGGTTTAAGAGAAAGGAGTTCTAAATTTTTGTTAGTTTTAATATTCTTTGTTGGACTTAAAGAATAGAAGTGTTAATTTTTGCTTTAAGTAGTGACCTCTGGGATAGTTCTTCCCTCTCAAAATTTAACAGATTACAGCATGAATTGAATCTTTTCTGTATTGCTAGTTTAAAATTAGCAGAGGGGTTTACCCCGTGTCGTAACAATAAAATCAAAATGGTGACTATTTGAGAGAATACAGAGCTGCCTTTCTTACCCAAGCCCCTTGCATGTGTTGGCAACTCTCTAATCCTAGGAGAAAGTGAGGACTGCAGATGCTGGAGTAACACAGTTGAAAAATGTGGTGCTGGAAAAACACAGGACATGCAGCATCCGAGGAGCAGGAGAATTGATGTTTCGGGCATAAGCCCTTCTTCAGGAAACTCTAATAATCTAATAATAAACTCTAATAAAACTCTCTAATCCTTCCTGGAGTTCCATATTTATAAACACACCAGTCAGGATTTGCTTCTGCCACAATGATGGAAGAGTCCTACATGACATCCAATGATCAATGTCAACTAGTTTACATCATCATAGATGTTGGTCTGGGTGACCAAACCATTCCCTTGTAATACCTTGTGGAGCCATCTGGAGATGAGAAGGATGAATCAGTACTGGATCCATTACATTTTGTCACCGTGGGCGGCACGGTGGTACAGTGGTTAGCACTGCTGCCTCACAGCGCCAGAGACCTGGGTTCAGTTCCCGCCTCAGGTGACTGACTGTGTGGAGTTTGCACGTTCTCCCCGTGTCTACGCTGGTTTCCCCCGGGTGCTCCAGTTTCCTCCCACAGTCCAAAGATGTGCAGGTCAGGTGAATTGGCTATGCTAAATTGTCCATAGTGTTAGGTAAGGGGTAAATGTAGGGGTATGGGTGGGTTACGCTTCGGCGGGTCGGTGTGGACTTGTTGGGCCGAAGGGCCTGTTTCCACACTGTAAGTAGTCTAATCTAATCTAATCATGAACATAGGAGGTATAGTTAGTAAGTTTGCAGATTACACCAAAATTGGAGGTGTAGTGGACAGTGAAGAAGGTTACCTCAGATTACAATGGGATCTTGATCAGGTGGTCCAATGGGCTAAGGAGGGGCAGATGGAGTTTAATTTAGATAAATGCGAGGTGCTGCATTTTGGAAAAGCAAGTCAGAGCAGGATTTATACATTTAATGGTAAGGTCCTAGGGAATGTAGCTGAACAAAGAGACCTTGGAGTGCTGGCTCATAGTTCCTTGAAAGTAGAGTTGCAGGTAGATAAGATAGTGAAGAAGGTGTTTGTTATGCTTTCCTTTATTGGTCAGAGCATTGAGTGCAGGAGTTGGGAGGTCAAGTTGCAGCTGTTCAGGACACTGGTTAAGCCGCTTTTGGAATATTGTGTGCAATTCTGGTCTCCTTCCTATTGGAAGGATGTTGTGAAACTTGAAAGGGTTCAGAAAAGATTTACAAGGATGTTGCCAGGATTGGACAATTTCAGGCTAAATATGCTGGGGTGTTAGAGGCTGAGGAGTGACCTTATAAAATCATGAGGGGCATGGATAGGATAAATAGAAAATGTCTTTTCCCTGGCATGGGGGTGTCCAGAATTAGAGGGCATAGGTTTAGGATGAGAGTGGAAAGATATAAAAGGGATCTAAGGACAACCTTTTTACGCAGAGGTTGGTGTGTGTATGGAATGAGCTGCCAGAGGAAGTGGTGGAGGCTGGTACAATTACAACATTTAAAAGGCATTTGGATGGATATTTGAGTAGGAAGGTTTAGAGGAATATGGGCCAAATGCTGGCAAATGCGACTAGATTAATTTAGGATATCTGGTTGGCATGGACAAGTTGGACAGAAGGATTTGTTTCCATGCCATACATGTTATGACTCTATGACTTCCTTCAAAGGGTTGAGAATCTGTGAAATTCATTACCCCAAAGTGTGGTGGACTCAGGGTCAGTGAGTGAGTTTAAGAAAGAGATAGATTTATTAATGGATTAATGAGTTATGGAGAGCAGGCAGGAAAGTGGAATTGGGGCTGAGATGCAGTCAGTTATGATTGTATTGAATGATGGAGCAGGTTTGAGGGGCTGAATGGCTTACTCCTGCTTCTCATTTTTGTATTCTTATATACCTCTCCTTTCTGAAAGGTGATCACGGTGGCTCAGTGATTAGCATTGCTGCCTTACAGTGCCAGCAACCCAGGTGTGATTCCAGCCTCGGGTGACTATCTGTGTGGGTTTCCTCCGGGTGCTTTGAAGGACTTTTGCCCGAAACGTCGATTTCCCTACTCCTCAGATGCTGCCTGAACTGCTGTGCTTTTCTAGCACCACTTTAATCTAGCTCTGGAATACTCCCACAATCCAAAAATATGCAGGTCAGGTGAATTGGCCATGCCAAATTGCCCATCATATTAGGTGCATTATTCAGAGGGAAATGGGTCAGTGTGGACTTGTTGGGCCGAACGGCCTGTTTCCACACTGTAGGCAATCTAGTCTAAGGTGACCAGACTATTCAAGATGTGGTCTCACCAGTGTCATACATTATTGAAGCAGAACATCCTGTTTGTACGTTCAATTCTTGTAATAAAGGATAGCGTGCCACCAACTTCTTGATTATATGCTGCACATACCAATGTCTTGTGACTCATGCATCAGAACACCTCTGCCCCTTTGTGTATCTGCATTCTGCAGCTATTCTTCATTTAAACAATACGCTATTCATTTGTTCTTCTGGCTAATGTAAAATAAAACTCACGTTTTCCAAAAATGATACTCGATGTGATTGATTTTAACCCCCTCACTCAACCTAAATGTGTGTGTGTGTGTTTGTGCCTGTGTGTGTGTGTGTGTATGTGTATGTGTGTGTGTGTGTGTGCTTGCAGCCTCCTTATGCCTTTTTGTACATGCTTTCCTATCTTTCTTGGTGACATCTGTGAATTTAACTACCATTCCTTTGATTCCTTTATTTAAGTCATTGATATAAAATGTAAAACATTCAGGGAACAGCATTGACTCTTATAGCACCCCACTTTCCATATTCTGCCAATCAATGTCTTTTCCAACAAAATAGGTACCATCATTTCTAAGGAAATGCCCTGTCCAATCAGAGTCAACCTGTCTGGATGAAAGTTTAACAAAGGCTGTTTATTAGCTATCAATCAGCTTTCATGGATAGTAAGATCTCTACCAATCAGTGTCCGCTCAACTCTACTTGAATCTTGATTTTCCCCTTGAATTTGTATTCTTGAAAGATGTCCTGATGAGTGCAAGATGAAAAGCAGTAATCTAGTTCAGAACTTCTGTGAACAACATGGAAGCAAACAGTTAGAATCGTAGAATCCCTACAGTGTGGAAACAGGCCCTTCGACCCAACAAGTCCATACTGACCCTCTGAAGAGTAATCTACCCAGCCACATTATTTAACGATGATTCGGAGATGCCGGTGTTGGACTGGGGTGTACAAAGTTAAAAATCACACAACACAGTCCAACAGGTTTAATTGGAAGCACACTAGCTTTCGGAGTGACGCTCCTTCATCAGGTGATTATCACAATCACCTAATGAAGGAGCGTCGCTCCGAAAGCTAGTGTGCTTCCAGTTAAACCTGTTGGACTATAACCTGGTGTTGTGTGATTTTAACATTACTTAACCACTGATTCAGGCACCTAACCTACATATCCCTGAACACTACAAGCAATTTAGCATGGCCAACTCACGTAATCTGCACATCTTTTGATTGTGGGAGGTAACTGGAGCACCCGGAGGAAACCCGCACAGACACAGGGAGATTGTGCAAACTCCACACACACAGTTGCACGAGACTGGAATCGAACCCAGGTCCCACTGTAAGGCAGGCAGCAGTGCTAACCACTGAGCCACCATGCCATCCTTCAATGAACTCTGAGGCTCAGAGCTTGTTGCATTAATCAAATTCCATTGTTTAATGACAAGATACGTAAGAGAATAGTATCGATAAAAAGTGATCGGTTCGTGACTTAAAGAGTGACAATGTGAAATAAGCAGCAGCTTCTGTTTTACATTAAAGAGCAGTTAGAATTGATAATCAGTTTCTCTGATTGTGTGTTTCAGATACTTGGGAATAACACGCCCTTTGACATACCCAGTGAGACAGAACGGAAGATCAATGGCCAAGATGGTGATCACCGTTTGGCTCCTTTCAGCATCCATAACCCTCCCGCCATTGTTTGGTTGGGCTAAAAATGTCACGGTGGACCGGATGTGTCTCATCAGCCAAGACTTTGGGTACACTGTCTACTCCACGGGAGTAGCTTTTTATATTCCCATGACGGTCATGCTGATTATGTATTACCGGATATACAAAGCTGCTAAAGTAAGTGCGGAAAAGCACAAGTTCATGAGTATTCCCCGTCAATACGAACAGGATGGAGTCTACAACATGGAGGAGGACATTCGAGCCCACCATGCCACCAAGAGGTTCAAGGCTGCAGAGGAGTGTGCCACCTTATCTAAGCTCCTCAGGCATGATCGCAAGAACATTTCTATCTTCAAGAGGGAGCAGAAGGCTGCCCGGACCCTGGGGATCATTGTTGGAGCCTTCACCTTCTGCTGGCTGCCTTTTTTCCTGCTCTCTGCTGCCCGGCCCTTCATTTGCGGGATCGAATGCAGTTGCATGCCGCTGAGGTTGGAGAGAACGTTGCTGTGGTTGGGATACACCAACTCCCTCATCAACCCACTCATCTACGCCTTTTTCAACCGAGACCTGAGGACTACTTTCTGGAGCCTGCTGCGTTGCAAGTACAGAAACATCAACAGGAGGCTTTCAGCTGCGAGCATGCATGAGGCACTCAAGGCCACTGAGAGACATGATTGCATATTGTAACTTCAACCCCAACCATTGCACTGTAGGAAAATAGTAGCCAGCCCAAGAAGGAGCATGCTTGAGAGCAAAATCAGGACCAGGTATCCCTCCGGGAGACATTACAAAATATTTGATTCCCCTATTGAGGCAGACACGTGCAGAATGAAACTGTGTTCATTGCTGTTAGTCCTCCAAGCAATGCCAGGCTTCGAGAGAGCCGAGGCAAATCTTTTCGCGTCAAAAATCTGGCCAAGTGAGTGGAACTGAGCGGCAGACAAGAAAGCGTAATTGCATCAAGACGGCATCTGAGGATTGGGGGAGGGGAAATGCCACCAGGATTCTAAGGCGAGGGTCTGAAAATGTGGAGCTCAAAACCAGCGACCGAGTGAATCAGCCAATTGTTTAGAACACCGTGCAAAAAAATGGAATCGTTCTGAACTGCTAACAAATTATCATGATTGTTGACTTTTAAAGAATGTGAGACTGAATGATAGAGAAAAACGATACAGGAAAATGGCTTAGAAAGCAACTGAAATCAGGAGAGCAACACGAAGATCTGACTGCTGAACTAAGCTGATAGTTTTCTTTTTGGGGACTTTGTAATGTTCTAAAATACAAAACCAGGATGCCTTGTATTAAATAAACATAGATTTATTTATGAAAAGTGATCAAAACCACAGAAGTTAGAGTATAGCCTTATGGACAAATTCATTGTCTTCAAAGGTGTTAGGGTCTTGGACTGGGATGCCATTGAATATTTGCTATTGAACAAACTGATGCTAGCATCTACTTTTGTTTTGCTATTCACAGTCACAAAATGATGACCAGTATGTCAAGACAATGTATACTTTGTTGCGCTTTTTTAATGTTTGGACACAGAAGTGTTGGATGCCATAAGAGCATACACTGTGCTGTCAGATCCTTGCTAAAGCTTTGGCCGCTGTTAATACATCACAAGGCTTTAGGAAACATTGCATGAGCGTAGGATTAGAAACTAATTGACACTGTCCATTGGACGGGAAAGATGAACATTCACATAGTACCTTTCATAACTTCAGGATGTCCCAACATGCTTTACTGCCCGTCATGTACTTTTTATTTTAAAGTGGAGACAGTGTTGTAATGCAGAAGTGTGGCAGCCAAATTGCTGTGTAAACATTATAAAGGCCACATGTTTATTTTCATTATAGTAATGCTGGTTGAGGGAGCAATATTGGACAGGACTTGAGATCAGTCCTGTGTTTTGCCAGAATTGATTGACCTTGAGATCTTTCATGTGCACCTGAGAAGCCAGCCAGCCAGCCTATCGGTTTATTGGGCCATCTGAAAGATGTAATCTCTTATAGTGTGGCACTCCCTCAGTAATGCACTGGAGTGCTCCAGCCATTGAGTTAGGGCTTTAAGTAACCAACCTTCTGAATTGGATGCAACTGTAGTACCCACTAGCTGCATCTTACTAGCTGAGCAATAGTAAAACATGCATTGAACAGCTGACTTTGGTTCCAGAATCCCTGTCAGACAGGTTGATGTTGTGTTCCACTATTGTAAAAACTTGTACAATTCATTTCTCAATAAAACCATGAAGAGAATCTTGAACAGAACCCCTTGCTGTTCAGTGGTTCAGCTGAAGCTTTTGTCTCCCTAAGACTGTCTCTCATTCATTACAGTGGGAGGAAATATTTGTGCTGGGCGTTAAATAGATAGAACACCAAGTGTATCAATGATGCCCAGCTAGAGGTTCACCAAGCATGGAGAGTTTGAGTTATAAAGAAAGGCTGGATAGGCTGGGATTTTTTTCACTGGAGTGTAGAAGGTTGAGAGGTGGCCTTATCGAGGTTATAAAACAATGAGAGGTATAGAGAGAGCTAATGGTAGTTGTCTTTTCCCTAAGATAGGGGATTTCAAGATTAGGGTTCACATCTTTAAGGTGAGAGAAGAGAGTTTTAAAAAAGACATGAGAGTCAAAATCTTTTACACAGAGAGTGGTTTGCGTGTGGAATGAACTTCCTGAGAAAGTGATGGATGTGGGTACAGTTACAATATTTAAAAGACAATTGGATAAGTACATGAAAAGGTAAGGTTTGGAGGGATATGGGCCAGGAGCAGGCAGGTGGGACTAGTTTAGTTTGGGAACATGGTCTTCATGGACTGGTTGGACCAAAGGGCCTATTTCTATGCTGTATGATTCCATGACTATTGTGCCCTTTCAGGCTAGGCCTCAGGTGACATCAAATGCCATTGGCTTAGTTGTAACAATAATTGAGGAGAAAGTGAGGTCTGCAGATGCTGGAGATTAGAGCTGGAAATGTGTTGCTGGAAAAGCGCAGCAGGTCAGGCAGCATCCAGGGAACAGGAGAATCGACGTTTCGGGCATAAGCCCGAAGAAGGGCTTATGCCCGAATGTTCCTGAAGAAGGGCTTATGCCCGAAACGTCGATTCTCCTGTTCCCTGGATGCTGCCTGACCTGCTGTGCTTTTCCAGCAACACATTTCCAGCTGTAACAATAATTGGCCAACCATCACATACATATCTAGCAGATAAGGTCTGTTGGAATGACAGGAGAGACCGAAATGATTTATTTCTTGAGTTAGGCTTCAGTGCTCCCAGGGAAGCTGCGATCTAAGCCTCTCAATATCGTGTGTAGGTGCCCTGCTTTTTTGTATGTAAACAGTCTCTTGCTTATTTGGAATATCATGTTGAAAGCCTCACCTGATAGTTGCTGAGGCTGGAGAGGTGAATACATCAGGAAACCCAAAAGACTTTCATGTGTGGGTAGGTAAAGGTGAATGTCCGCCTCAGTGACTCTGATCCGGCTGGAATTCTGGATTACTGGTGCTGGAAGAGCACAGCAGTTCAGGCAGCATCCAAGGAGCAGCGACATCGACGTTTCGGGCAAAAGCCCTTCACCTCCGGCTGGAAGTCAATCAAAGCAAAGCTGAATCCCATTTTTGAAAATACAACCCTTCAATGTTTTAACAACTCAAAAAAACAAACTTGCCCAAGGTATTTCTTTATTGCTTCCTCTGTTTCCACTTCAGTGGACTTAATAATCCAGTTGTGAAACCCATGGTTGAGTGTTCTGAGGTATCTGTTCACATTATTGCAGTAGCAGCCGTGGAGAGTTGATTTGTAAAGTTCATTCAGAGGATGTAGGCAGATGTAGAACATGACAGAGAGTTTGTAGTAATGCAGTGAGGTTATTCACTCTTCTGCAGATGCAACAGACTCAATCTCTAAAGAATTAGCTGTATCATTTAGCACGGGGAATTAACCAGACAAACCGAATAAATATTGAGGCATTTGCTGTTTTGATACATAGTGTTGTGTCGCAGCACTGTGGAACTTTGTTCACTCTGTGGGATGGTCATCTAGAAAGCCCATCTTTATTAGGAGCTGTCAATAAGACACCTGGAAATTGAATGCATTGTAGCTGCATTACAGCTCACAATCTTGACACCAGCACTTCCAGTTGATGGAAGACTGTAGATACTTGGGATTAGACTCAGAGAACCTAAGTACCTCCAGTATATTTTAAATTTGGAGAGAAAATAGGTTGGAGCACCATTTAGAGCATTGAGAAATATAGAGAACAGTCGAGGACATTTTTCTTCAGTTCACAGTTCACTTGTGATCGAATCCCTTACACTAGCCTGTGGTAACTTATCTTTTATTGCCTTTGTTTGACTGAGTTTGAAAACTTATTGATCTATCATCAATTTCCATTCATGGAAGAAAATTGCAACTCTACAATACCCTTTGCATGTGGAGGTCTTTCTGAACATGACTCCTGACAGGTTTGGATTTTTTTTTATTCTTTCATGGGACACTGGTGCTGCTGGCAAGGTCACCATTTATTACCCGTCCCTAATTGCCCTTGAACTGAAGGCCTTGCTAGGCCATTTCAGAGGGCAGTGAAGAGTCAACCATGTTGAGTGTGTGGAGTCGCATGTAGGCCAGAACAGGTAAGGATGGCAGATTTTCTTTCCTAAAGGGCATCAGTGAGCTTGATGGGGTTTTACAACAATTGACTTTGGTTACATGGTCACCATTAGCATTTAATTCTAGATTTTGTTGAATTCAAATTTTGCCACCTGCCATGCAGAGGTTTGAAGCATGTCCCTAGAACATTAGTTTTGGCCTCTGTGTTACTAGTCCAATGTCATTATTATTATAGTTTTCACCCTTCAGTGTTAGACTTGTAAATTAGCGGAAATAGGTTCTATTTGTTAGAACAAAGAACAAAGAAGAATATAGCACAGGAATGTCCTATTTGGCCCACCAAGATTGTGCTGACATGTGACACCTTTCTAACCTAAAAACCTTTTGCCTCTATGTTGTATGTATCCCTCTATTACCTACCTATTCAAGTATCTGTCAAGTTGCATCTTACACATTGCTGTCGTATCTGCCTCCACCAACTCGTCTGGCAATGCATTCCAGTCACTTACCACCCTCCTCTAAACTTACCTCCTTTCACCTTACACCTATTGTCCCCTAAGTTAAAAATCACACAACACCAGGTTATAGTCCAAAAGGTTTATTTGGAAGCACTAGATTTCAGAGTGCTGCTCCATCATCGGGTGCTTGTGGAGCAGGATCATTAGACACAGAATTTATAGGAAAAGATCACAGTGTCATGCAACTGACATGATATATTGAACAAAGCTAAATTGCTGTTCTTTCATCTTTTAGAATAGGTTGCAGGTTTCAGTTCATTAATATGTAAATCCCAGAACTTCTTTTAAGTCACATTCTCAAGAAAACTTAAGGTTTTATAACAAAAAGTAACTACTCAGCTCAGCTCAGCCAATGCATTAAAAGGGTTAGGTTAGAGTCTATCTGTATCCCAATCCTGAGTCAGACTGGTTCTATTTCCAAAGTGGAATTTACAAAATATTACATGGATTGACTGCCTGCATTAACTGCCTGCAGATTGTGTGTTTTTTGAGCAAAATAAAATGCGTCTGCAAATATAATTCTGCAAATGCAAGTTCACCCCATAGACTTATATGCGTGTGCAGATGCATGAGAGAGAGAGAGAAAGTGTATGCATGTGAGTGTGCGCATATAAGTGTGAATGAACATGAGATAATGTGTGTTTGCATGTGTGAAAGTTTGGTAAAGTGTGTGTGTAGATGTGATAGAGAGTATTTGCGTGGGTTGAGTATGGGGTGTGCATATGTGTGTACGAGAGAGAGCATGTGTATGAGAAAGAGTCTACGCGAGTGTGTGAGTATGTAAGAGTGTGTGTGTACTTGTGCTCGTGTGTGTGACAGAGTGTATAGTGTAGTAGGGTCACCTGTAGTGTGACATGAACCCAAGGTCCTGGTTGAGGCCATCCCCATGAGTAGTGATCTTGGATATCAGCCTCTGCTCGGCCACTTTGCATTGCTGCCTATCCTGAAGTCCGTCTTGGACTGTCTCCTACTCATCTTGAAGTCTTTTCCTTGCCTTCTCCTCTAGTTGATGCTAACGGTATTGTCTTACTGTCTTCTCTCCCCCAATTCTCTCAGTGCTGCTAGTTCACTATCTTGGTGTTTCTATTTACTTGGACACTACCTGGAGGAACTCCTGTAGGGATCGTTTAGATCTCAGATGACTGACACAGATGACTGATGACAACAACTGCATCACCTTCCTTTGTAAAAAGTATAACTCCAACCAGTGGAGAGTTTCCCCTAATTCCCATTGATTCTAGTTTTGGTAGAATCCTTGATGCCTCATTTAGTCAATGCTGTCTTGCTGTCAAGAGCTGTGACTCACCCCACATCTGGAGTTCAGGTCTTTTGTGCACTTTTGAACCAAGGCTGTAATGAGGCTGGGACTTGAGTGGTCCTGGAAGAGCCCAAACTCAGTGTGGATGAGCAGATTATTGCTGAATAATGACTGTTTAAAAGCACGTTTGATCACTTTTTCCAATACCTCACTGACGGAGAGTTCCTAGAACGTGATTGAGATAGTTTCTGATGAGGAAACAACTCAAATATCTATCTATCTACTGTTATGCAATGATCAAAGGCTAATTAATAGTATTGTAAAATAACCTTTAACAGTGCCAACAGCATGATGGAATTTTGCATCAAATCTTAAAAAGGATGGATTTCAGTCTGAAACATAGATCTTAAATCTAAACTAAGGAAGTATAAAGGTATGAAAAGGGAATTGGCTGTGGTGGATTGGTACAATACTTTAAAAGCTTTGACAGTAGATAGGTAAAAGTTAGAATTTAAAGAATTAATCCTTGGTTTTCAAAAACCATATATTTTATAAGCACAAAAATATAGAAAAGGAAAAATGAGAGAGCCATGGCTAACAAGAAAGTTAATGGTAGTATTAGAACAAAGGAGAGGTATATAAAGTTGCAAAAAAAGCCATAAACCTGAGGACTGAAAGAATTATATATTTCAGTAAAGGTGGCCCAACAACTTAACAAGGAAAGAAAGAGTAGAATATGACCATAAATTAGAAAGAAGCACAAAAATGGATTGCAAAATCTTTTATAGCTATGCAAAAATATTTGTTACAGGCAGAGCGAGGAGGAGGATTTATAATCTTAATGGCGAATTGACAGAGATAAAATAAATATTTTGCATTTGCTTTCATAGAGGATAACTCAAAAAGGTCTCCCTAAAGTAATTAAGATTGAAGGATCTAGTGAGATCATAGAACTGAAAGAAATTAATATTAATAAAAGCAAGTATTATTGGAGAAATTAATTGTTTGGAGAAATTAGTGGGGCTGAAAGGTAACAATTCCCTCGGACCTGATGTCCTGACCTTTGTTCTGGAACAATGAAAGAGATGGCTGCAGAGATGGTAACCGCATTGATGATCATCTTTGACATTCTATTTATTCTGCAATGGTATGTGCAGATTGGAAGGTTGCAGATTAAAAAAAATGAGTGACAGAGAGATTAGGGAAGTAGAGACCTGTTAGCCTAATTTGTTTTGTTCACTTGTTGAATGTGCCTGTCTCTGGTTGGCCAGCATTTATTGCCTGTCCTTACCTGCCCTGGAACTGAATGGCTTGCTTGGCCATTTCAGAGAGCAGTGGAAAGTCAACTACATTGCTGTGGGTCTGGAGTAGTAGCTGAGCTAGACTAGGTGAGGATAGCAGATTTCTCTGTCAAAAAGGCTTTAGTGAGCCAGATAGGTTTTTCTGACAATTGGTAATGGTTTCATGGTCAATAGTAGAATCTTAATTCCAGGTATTTTTAAGAAAAAAAATTGAATTCAAATTCCACTATCTGTCAGGGTAGAGATTAAACCCCAGAACATTAGCTGAGTTTCTGGAGTACTAGTCTAGTGATAATATCATTAGGCCATCACAGCCTTTTTCTTAGTAGTAGGCAAAATGCTAGAATTTATTTTCATGAATGTGAATACTAGATATTTAGAAATAATTGCTTGATTGGGCAGAGTCAACTTGAATTTAGAGTCATAGTGTTGTGTAGCATGGTCCAGGCTATTTGGTCCACCTCATCCATGCCAGCCAGATACCCTAAATTAATCTAGTCCCGTTTTCTCTCTAATTTGGCCCCTTTTCTCTCTAAACCCTTCCTATTCATGTACCCATTCAGATGCCTTTTAAATGTCATAATTGTGTTTATGAAAGGGAAATCATATTGGTAAACCTGATAGAGCTTTATGATGATATTACCAGCAGAATCGATAAGGGGACCCAATAGATGTGACGTATTTGGAATTCCAATGGGCTTTTGATAAAGTGTCATAGAAGAGGTTAGTAAACAAAATTAGTCGCATTGGATTATGGATAATATACTGGAATAGAATGAGTATTGATTAACAGGCAGAAAGAAAAGAATAGAGATAGTCATTCAGGGTTGGCAGAATATGACCTGTGGGGTAACATAAGGATTAATGCAGAACCCCTAGCTGCTCATAACTTGTCTCAGATTTTCTTGGGTAAGTGTCTGCTGTGTTGAAATGTTTGGAGTGGCTTTTACCATGGCGACCAATGAGATCTTGCTTTGTATCAAACTCACTTCATTAGTTACTTTCCCCCACCCCTCCCTCCTGTCCAGTTATGGCAGGGGGATGATGGTTCAGTGGTATTATCATCAGACTGTTGATCCAGTGGTTGGCGGTTTGGGGATCTGGATTTGAATCCTGGTGTGGAAGCTGCTGGAACTTGAATCAGTTAAAAAAAAAATCTGGAACTAAGATTCTGATATGAACATCAAACCATTTTTTATTATCAGGAGAAACTCATCTGGTTCACCAATGTCCTGTAGGGAAGGACATCGGCACTCCTTACCTGGTCTGCCCTACATGTGATTCAAGGCTCGCAGCAATGTAGTAGAATCTTTACTGCCCTCTGGGCAATTAGGAATGGGTGATAAATGCTACCTTTAATGTGAATTAATTTTTTTTTAAATGTCTCATTTTATGCGGTTCCCAGAACAACTTATCATGAAGCCTTGAGCTCAAGGTATGCAACATCAAGAAACAGTTGGTGACACTAGATACTGCTACGACAGTTTTCTGGCATGAGAACTGAAGACTTGTATTCCAGAACTTGCTGCTCCCCTCGCCGAGCTCTTTCAATACAGCTACAATACTGACAGCTAACCAATAAAATGAAAAACTACCCAGGTATATCCTGAACACATAAATGCAGGACAGACCCAACACAGCTAATAACTGCTCCATCCGTCTACTCTCCATCATCAGTAAAGTGATGGAAGGTGTCATCAGTAGGGCTATCAAGCAGCACCAGATCAGCAATAACCTCAGTGCTCAGTTTGGGTTCCTCCAGGGCCACTCAGCTCCTGGCCTCAACAATTTATCCTTGTCCATCCATGTCAATGCTGCAGTTAAGAAAGCACACCAATGCCTCTACCGCCTCAGAGGGCTAAGGAAATTGGGTGTGTCCACAATGAGTCTTACCAATTTTTATAGATGCACCATAGAAAGCATCCTATCCAGATACATTACAGTTTGTTAGGAAACTGCTCTGCCCGAGACTGCAAGAAATTGCAGAGAGTTGTGAATGCAGCCCAGTCCATCACTAGCCTTCAAACCATTGACTCCGTATACGTGTCTCGCTGCCTCAGGAAGGCGGCCAATATAATCAAGGACCCCTCCCACCCCCAGTTATACTCTTGTCCACCCTCTTCCATCCATCAGAAGATATAAAAGTTTGAAAACACGTGTCAACAGGTTTAAGAACAGCTTCTTCCCCGGAGTTATCAGATTTTTGAACAGACCTCTCATATACTAGAATTGATCTTTCTCTGCATCTTCTCTGTAGCTGTAACACTATATTCTGTATTATATTGTGATATACTTATGTAGGGTGTAATTTGCCTGGATAGCACACAAAACACAACATTTCACTGTGTCTCAGTACATGTGACAATAATAAATCCAATCCTATCAAATCATTACAGTCTTTGTTCAAACATGGACAAAAGAGCTGAACTCTGGAGGTGAGATGAGAGGGACAGCCCTTGATATCAGGTGGTGTTTGACTGAATGTGCCATTAAAGAACCCTTGGAAAACTGGAATCAGGAGGAAATCTCTCTGATGGTTACAGTACACCTGGCACAAAGGAAGATGATTGCGGTTGTTGGAGGTTAGTTATCTCGCTCCACCACATCTCTGCAGGCGTCCCTCAGGGAAGTGTCCTAGGGCCAACCATCTTCAGCTGCTTCATCAAGACCTTCACTCCACCATATGGTCAGAAGTAGGGACGTTCACCAATGATTGTACAATGTTCAGCACCATTTCCACGTACTAAAGCAGTCCTTGTCAAAATGCAACAAGATCAGGACAACTTCCTGGGCTGATGTGTGGCAAGTAACATTTGCAATGCTGTGTCTGCATGGGTTTCTTCTGGGTGTCTGGTTTCCTCCCATAGTCAAATGATGTGCAGCTAGGTGATTGGCCATGCTAAATTGTCCATAATGTCCATGGATGTGTAGGTTAGGTGCAATAGTCAGGGGTAAATACAGAGTAATAGAGTATAGGAATGGGTCTGGGTGGGTTACTCTTTGGAGGGTCATTGTGGACTTTGTTGGGCCTAATGGTCTGTTTCAACACTGTAGGGATTCTATGATTCTATGAACCACACAAGTGCCAGGCAATCACAATCTCTCAGCAAGAGAAAATCTAAATATTTTCCTTGGGCATTCACTGAAACTCCACTATTAACATCCTGGGGGTTAACATTGACCAGAAATTCAACTGGACTCAACACATAAACACAGTGGCTACAAGAGCAGGTCAGAGACTAGGAATACTACGGTGAGTCAAGATTAGAGTGCTGCTGGAAAAGCAGAGCAGATCAGGCAGCATCCGAGGAGCAGGAAAATTGATGTTTCAGGCAAAGGCCCTTCATCAGGAAGGGCTGATAAAGGGCTTTTGCCCGAAACATCGATTTTCATGCTCCTCGGATGCTGCCTGACCTGCTGTGCTTTTGCAGCACCACTCTAATCTTGACTCTGACCTCCAGCATCTGCAGTCCTCACTTTTGCCCATACTACGGTGAGTAACTCACCTCCTAATTCCCAAAACCTGGTCACCATCTGCAAGACATAAGTCAGGAGTGTGAAGGAATACTCCCCATTTGCCGGTAGGGTGCAGTTCCAACAACACTCAAGAACTTTTACATCATCCAGGACAAAGCAGCCTCGCCCCCAACATGATTGGCATCACATCCACATGCATCCACTCCCTCCACCACCAATGCTCTGTAGAGGCAATGTGTACCATTTACATGACGCACTGCAGAGATTCAGCAGGATTCTTTCAACAGCGCATTTCAAACCCAAAAATGCTACCAGTTAGAAACTAAGGATAGCATATAAATGCAACCATCACTACTACAATTTCCCTCTCAAGCCATTCACCATCCTGATTTGACAATATGTGCTGTTTCTTCAGTGTTGATGAGCCAAAATCCTAAAGTCACATGACAGCAGGATATAGTCCAATAGGTTTATTTGAAATCACAAGCTTTCATCACCTGATGAGGGAGCAGTGGTCCGAAAGCTTGTGATTTCAAATAAACCTGTTGGACTATTACCTGGTGTCGTATGATTTCTGACCTTGTCCACCCTACTCCAATACCGGCTCCTCTAAACCAAAATCCTGAGAATTCCTTCTTTAATGATGTTGTGGGTCTATCTACAGTATATGGTCTGCAGTGGTTCAAAAAGGCAGCTCAACAAATTCACAAGGGAAACGGGGGCCAGGCAATAAATGCTTGCCAGCCAGTAATGCCCATATCCCATTTTCTGCCATCAATGATATTATAAAATGCTGCTGTCTTTCAATGAAGTCCTACAGGAGATCAACTGCGTTGGGGGTTGTAAGAAAAATAAGATAACTGGGCGGTGTTTCATGCTGGGAAGCATTTAATTCTTCTTTTTGGTGCAGAAATTCAGCTGATTCGTTTACTTCCTTCACAACTTACCTTGTGCTCGAGATAGAAGTGTTGCCAAGGAGCTCCCCTGGCAGCTTAACAATAAACAGGATGGGCTGCATGACTAAAACAAACTGACAGGGAAATCCCCTATGAAAACCCCAGAGTGTGATGCATTAGCTACTCAGGATTCTCCCTGCTATCCTGTAACCATGGTGGAATGCTTACATTGCCAATAGTGAAAGGTGAGTCAGTCTCTTTCCATCTCTTGGTTCTGTAGGCCTGAAAAAACTGATGATTAGATTATTTACAGTGTGGAAACAGGCCCTTCGGCCCAACAAGTCCACACCGACCCGCCGAAGCGTAACCCACCCATTCCCCTACATTTACCCCTTTACCTAACACTACGGGCAATTTAGCATGGCCAATTCACCTGACCTGCACATCTTTGGACCGTGGGAGGAAACTGGAGCACCCAGAGGAAACCCACGCAGACACGGGGAGAATGTGCAAACTCCACACAGTCAGTCGCCTGAGTTGGGAATTGAACCCGGGTCTCTGGCGCTGTGAGGCAGCAGTGCTAACCACTGTGCCACCGTGCCGCCCACTTGATAGAGTACTTGAGACAGGAATTTTGTTTTCAGTTCTGTTCATGGGATGTGGGTGTTGTTGGCGTCGGTCAGCATTTATCCCTAGTTGCCCTTGAGAAGATGGTGATGAGCTGCCTTCTTGAACCGCTGCAATTTGGGACGGAGAATATCCACATTGCTCGTATTTTATTTCTCTTTATTCATTCACGGGATGAGGACATTCCTGGCTCGGCAGCATTTTTATTGCCCATTCAGTAGTTAAGAGTCTACCACAACTCTATGGATCTGGAGTCACATGTAGGCCAGACCAGGTGAGGATGACAGAATTCTTCCCCTGAAGGTATGAGTGAACCAGATAGGTTTTACCAACAGCTAACAATAGATGCATGGTCATCATAAGACTCTTATTATCCAGATTTTCATTGAATTCAAATTCCAACATCTGCTGTGGCACAATTTGAACCCGTATCCCCAGGGCATTCCCTGGGTCTCCGGATTAATAGTCTAGTGATAATACCACTAGGCCATCACTTCCAATGAATGGGCTAAAGAAATTTTTTCATGTTGACGGAATGGAAGGAAAATAATTGGGAGAGGTTTATATAGATTTTAAACATCAATGCACAGGATTTGGACCGAATGGTATGTTTCCTGCATATTTTATGTAATTGTCTTTGGAAATGTTGCGGAGGCTGACAAAAGTTTACTCCTCAATTTAAATCACCTTAACTGCTCAAATAGGTTGAGGCACTGAATGTGCTTTAGAGAAGCATATTCTCTCAAGAATAATAATGACCATCCCCCTCATTCTCTCAATTAAAATCAAAAAGATAGATTAACTGCTCATTATCACATTTCTCCTTGTAGGTGGTTGCAGTTTTGCAAGTAAATTGCCTTATTACCTACTTTACAATGCTAACTATGCTCCAAAAGTACTTCATTATTTGGGAAATATGATAGTTGTGAAAGACAAGCCTTTCTTTTCATGAAAAATAATATGAAAGAACTGAGGATTCTGGAAATCAGAAACAAAAACAGAAATTTCTGGAAAAAGTCAGTAGAATCCGGGCCAGCAAGCCATTATAGTTGCTCATAGCATGTAGATTTGTGACGGCAAAAGAGTCCCAATAGACCTACACTGAGTAAGAGAACTCAGGCAAAAAAGTGGATAAAAGCAAATTACTGCGGATGCTGGAATCTGAAACCAAAAGAGAAAATGTTGGAAAATCTCAGCAGGTCTGGCAGCTTCTGTAAGGAGAGTCTGTAAGTCTCATGTCTGTCGTCTGCAAGGTGTTAGAAAGGATTCTGAGGGATAGGATTTATGACTATCTGGAAGAGCATGGCTTGATTAAATGCAATCAACATGGCTTTGTGAGGGGCAGGTCATGCCTCACAAACCTTATCGAGTTCTTTGAGGATGTGACTAGAAAAGTTGATGAGGGTCGAGCTGTGGATGTGGTGTATATGGACTT
>NC_057710.1:12889582-12899290 GCF_004010195.1 Chiloscyllium plagiosum
TTGACTGAGCTTGGACTTTTTTCATCATTGGAGAAAAGGAGAAGAGGGGACCTAATTGAGGTATACAAGGTAATGAGAGGCATAGATAGAGTCAATAGCCAGAGACTATTTCCCAGGGCAGAAATGACTAACACGAGGGGTCATAGTTTTAAGCTGGTTGGAGGAAAGTATAGAGGGGATGTCAGAGGCGGGTTCTTTACACAGAGAGTTGTGAAAGCATGGAATGCGTTGCCAGCAGCAGTGTGGAGGCAGGGTCATTGGGGACATTTAAGAGACTCCTGGACATGCATATGGTCACAGAAATTTAAGGGTGCATACATGAGGATCAGTGGTCGGCACAACATCATGGGCTGAAGGGCCTGTTCTGCTTTGACAAAGGGTCAGTTAGACTTGTAACGTCAGCTCTTTTATCTCTTTACAGACGCTGCCAGACCTGCTGAGATTTTCCAGCATTTTCTCTTTTGAACTCATAGGCAAAAGTGGGCACTACAGATGCTGGAGATCAGAGTCTAGATTAGAGTGGTGCTGGAAAAGGCACAGCAGGTCAGGCAGCATCCGAGGAGCAGGAAAATCGATGTTTTGCACAAAAGCCCTTCATCAGGAATGTATCCACTTTCTCATTCCTGATGAAAGGCTTCTGCCAGAAACATGATTTTCCTGCTCCTCGAATGCTGCCTGACCTGCTGTGCCTTTTCCAGCACCACTCTAATCTAGACTCTGATCTCCAGCATCTGTAGTGCCCACTTTTGGTCATGTACCCACTTTCGCCTAAGAGAACTCATAGGCCAGTATCCAGGTGAGTCTGGATCGGAACAGTCAAATTGCTTAGCAACATCCAAATCAGACCCTATCAAAATAAACACCTAGTTAAATGGTGGGAGAAAGTGAGGACTGCAGATGCTGGAGATCAGAGCTGAAAATGTGTTGCTAGAAAAGCGCAACAGGTCAGGCAGCATCCAAGTTAAATGGTGACCCAGTTCCAGTGAAGGTTGATACTGGCACAGCCATTTCAGTGATTGCAGACCCAGTCTTTAATAAAATTCACTCTGGACTCCAACCCTTAAGTTTATACAAGACCTCAGCTAGACTGAGAACCTATACCAGGAAATCCTTATAGATCTTATGCACCAGCAGATTCAGGAACAGCTTCTTCTTGGTGGCTATTAGACTTATGAATAGACCCTCTAACTTCAAACAATCCTGATCGTGCTAATGTTGATCTTGCCGAGCATGTGCTATGTGTGACATAACCTGTATACCTCTAAGTATTTTTTTCACTGCTATGATCTGTATGGCCTTGCTTACAATGATCTGCCTGTACTGCTCATAAACAAACCTTTTCACTGTACTTAGGTACACATGACAATAAATCAAATCAAATCAAATCAAATACAACTTTGATTCCAGTCTGTTATGAGGAGCAGCTGGTTTGATTATGGTAAAAGGCCAAGCCTGCTGGGGCAAAATTAGTTGTAAAAGACTCACCTAGATTTGCTCAACATGTTTTGATTAGAAAATGGCTGCCTGATTGAAGTTTTACTTGAATACTTGGAATTTTTTCCGGAAGGGCTAGGGACTATCGAAGGAATCAAGGCCACCTTGCACATTGACCGGAGGCAATTCCATGATTTTGCAAGGTCTGCCCAGTGCCATTTGCCTTATGGACAAAAGTAGAGACAGAAATCAAGAGGCTGGAAGGCAAAGAAATCATCAAACCTGGACAAACACCCAATCCCTCACATCGAGGATTTATACGCAAAGCTGGCAGGGGTTAGGAGAGAGGCGTGGTGGGGGGCAGGTGGGGGACAGTGGTGGGGTTTTGGGGGGAGGTGAGGCATGGTGGGGGGGGGGAGTGGAAGCGAATGCTGTTCTTTACGACATAAGCCATGTGCACCAGATGAGGATTCCCAGAAGTGTGTTATGTTTAGTTTCCATCAGGGTTTGTACCCGTATGGAGACTGCCATTTGGGGTATTTTCAGCCTGTGTAATTTTTCAGCGGATGTTAGAGAACACTTTACAAGGTCTCCCCAGGTTCTCATTGATCTAGATGATATGCTAATAACAGAGAAGACCAACAGGAGCACTTAGAGAACTTGGACATGGTCCTTAGGTGTTTATCCCAAGTGAGCAAACACCTTAGAAAGGAAAAACCTGTGTTTTCCAGGAACCCCAAGAGAGATAGATGGGCTACAGAGTTGACAAGATCAGGTTGCACTCATTGGAAGATAAAATGAGGATGATCAAAAGTGCCCCGACTCCCATGTCTGTACCAGAGCTTCAGTCTTTCCATCGGTTGGTGAGTTATTATGGAATGTAGATGCATAACCTGGTCTCCATCCTGGCACCTTTGCATCAACTCTTAATAAAGGGGTCAGCCTTGGAAATGGTTGCATGGCCAAGCGATAGCTTTCAGGGGAGTGAAGAAACAGCTATCATCCTCTAGGGTGTTGGCCCACAAGAGTCCCAAGCGCGATCTTGTATTGACATGTGATGCTTCCCCATATGGCGTCAGGGGAGTATGAGCTAATTGGTGGCCCAATGGAGAGGAACACCCAATAGCATATGTATCTAGGACTGGGGATAATACAAAGTGTAAATATGCCCAGGTAGAGAAGGAAGGTTTGGTGGTCAGAATTGGAGTCAAGAAGTTCCACCAATATCTTTCCGGACATAAATTTGTATTAATAATGGATCACAAGCTCCTACAAGATCTACTTAAAAAGGATGAGGCAGTGCTGCCCTTAGCTTCAGGCCGAATTCATTGATGGACTCTAATTTTAAGTGCATATAATTTTAAGTTGGAACACCATCGGGGAGGCCAAGTACTAAATGCAGATGCACTGAGCCACCTCCTTCTGGCAGATACACCACTGGTGGTACAGCCATTGGAAGAGTCTGTAATGGTTTAAAATTTTATGGACACACTTCCAGTCACAGCTGACAATCTCAGACTTTGGATGCAGAAAGATCCAGTCCTGGCAAAATTAAAACAGCTGGTAGTGATGGGGGAAACCAAAGGGCTGTCACAACGAGAAACTAAATCCTTTTGGACCTGGAGAGACCAGATCACAGTAGAGGACGGCATATTATTATGAAGCGCCAAAGTGATTGTCCTGAGCAAAGCTCACAGCCAGATATTGGCTCAACTCCACCAGGGTCATCTCAAAATGATGTTGGTGAGAAGTTAATTCTAACCAGGATCGGATACAGACATATCCACCTTGGAAGGGCAGTGCCCAGAGTGCCAACAAGGACAAAAATTACCGCAAGAAGCTCCTTCACATTCATGGGAATTGCCGGGTAAACCTGGACTCGGTTACACATTGATTATGCAGGTCCTTTCATGGGCTCAATGCTCCTAGTCATTGTGGGTGTCCACTCAAAGTGATTGAATGTTCTTAGAGTTCATTCATCAAACATGGGGAAGATGATAGAACAACTGCACTGATCTTTTGCAATGCAAGACTCCTGGAAGTGTTGGTCAGACATAACGGGCCATCCTTTTCCAGCAAGGAATTTGAGTAGTTCCTAAATTCAAATGGTATTTGACCTATAGGGATAGCTCCATACCATCCATCATCTAATGGTCTAGCAGGAAAACCAATGCAACATTTGCAGATAGGCTTAAAGAAACAGCCTACAGCTTCAATAGATACCAGACTGTTGCAGTTCTGTTTTGATTATAGTCTACTCTTCATGCAACTACAGGGATAGCTCCAACAGAATTGCTCACAGGGAGAAGATTCCGCACTAGGTTAAATCTGATTTTCCCAGACATGAGTGGGGAGGGTGAAATGGCCTCAGGAACGCCATTGCTGGACACAAGACATTGCCAAGTGAGAGGAGTCAAGTTTGATGTAGGAGCCATGGGAGTGGCCCTGCAAGGGTAAGAGGCATGGTCAACATGAGGTCAGGTCCAGTGACCTATAAAGTTCGGATAGGTGCGATGGTCCTGAACAAACACGTGGACAATATGAAAGCATCAAGCTTGCAACCTTTCTTACTCTTCCAGAGCCCCATTGGTTCTCCCGCTCCATCAAGAATGGAAGAAGCTATGGAATCTGAGATGGACACCACAGATATCACTACTTTGATACTTTTGCCACCTGAAGAAGAGAAAGAATTTCTTCTGAGATACTCCTGGTGCAAGAGATAAGCTACTGTGCATTACAAAAGGAGCAGCTACAAAAATGAAACTTGGCCTATGTCCTCAGACTCGAAGGGAGAGGGGTGTAACAAGATCAATCAGGTGGATTTCCCTAGAATATGAGTTCTCTGGTTGGGGCTGTTAACCTGGCCCAATCTGGGAGACCTTGCTGACAGATATAAACAGGAGTGTCAGAGTTCACTTTGAGAGCTGACTCTGAGGGAGTTGGATCAGTGTTAAGGACTTCCCTACAGTGATTTGGTGATGGGATATTGGCCTCTGTCTAGTTATTTCAGAGGCTACCTCCTGAGTTGACTAGTCTAACTTAAATATGTAAAGGCATGACAGGACTAAGATAACCGAATAATGTGGTGCTGAAAAAACACAGCCGGTCAGACAGTGTCTGAGGAGCAGGAGAGTTGACGTTTCGAGCATAAGTTCTTCATCAGGAGCTTATGTTGACTCTCCTGCTTCTTGGATGCTATCTGCCCGCTGTGCTTTTCCAGCACCTCACTCTTCGACTCTGATCTCCAGCATCTGCAGTCCTCATTTTCTCCCAGGACTAAGATGGTGCCTACACTTAACTGCAGACTGGTGAGGGGAAGCATACCATTGTTATGTTGCTGTGTATAAGGGGTATTTTTGTTTCAATCTTTATTCAAAGTCTTGTTGTGGAGAGAGAGAGAGAGAGAGAGAGAGAGCACTTAAATTTCAAAATAGCACTTTCAGAAAAGCAGAGCAAACCATTTCACTGTGCAAACTGGCAGCATCGAGAAGTCGCCAATTAGCATCAAATCTGCAGAGGGGGTGCCAATTCCTTCAAAGTTGAGTTATTGTGCTTCAGTGGATTCTTCAGCCTCATTAAACATAATCATAATCCGTGGCAATCTTCTTCATGTCATTAAACCATTTTGCTGGGATATAGCCAGCCACTATTTATGAGAGATCTAATTCTATTACTTGGTAATCTCCCTTGGGTCTTGCTTCATGTCCTGATTGACAATCATCCCTACATCTGGGCTGTCGCCTCTGAATATCTGCTGTGAGTGATGTTACCATTCTGTGACTGGAGTAGAGCTCACATTCTGGTCCAGCCGTGCAAGAGCTGCACATTGACCTTGGATGAAGTACAAAGGACCCGGACATTGGGAGAGCCTCACGACCCCAGCTCCTGTTCCGACGGTATCTCGGGATCTTTAACGCCTCCTGTACGGATGAGCATGACTTCAGTTCTTTGAGGGGTCTCCAGTGCAAAACAAAATCTTGGATAAGGAGCACGGAGCAACAAACATCATTCTATCACCGTGTTGCAATCACATAACCCTCGAGCAGAAATCCAGATGGACTTCACATAAAATGTGAGCTATTCTGCTAAAGCAATCCTATTGAGTGCAGCATTATTTTTAACTAAACTCAAACAGTAACGAACAAAAAAGAAAAATGTTCGAATATTGCTCTTAAATCCGAGCAAAGACTGACACTTGGTGTGATATAATTAGACACATGAGAAGGTCCACTGCAAATATATTTCCTTAATTACATGAATAATAAACTATTGGTACACTACTTCAATAAAATTGATGAATTGTCTCACAGTATACAAGCTTTTTCCACCATCTCAATAGATAAGGAAACAGAAGAGAAAAGTCTGCTGGTGGCAGATAACCTGACATTTGTTTATGTACCAGGCTAATAAAACTGATAAATGTTTCTAGATAGGAATAGCATCATAGTAGGAGCATACAAGGAGGATATTTAGCCCATCTTGCCTGTTCTAGCTTTATAAAAGAGCGATCTGTGTTCTATGAGGAATGAAGACACATGCTGATGGGATTTCATAAAACATTTCAGATATTCGTAGCAGGAGATAAAGAAAAATAAATAAGTATATATACAAATCTGTTAGCTAATTACAGAATATCTCACACTGATATAATAGCACCTTTTATGATTTCAAGATTCTAGAAAACATTTTATATCCTACGAATGACTTTGGTAGTGTAACTACTGTTGTAAAAGGAACAGCTAGCTTATAACATGACAATATACCACCAGTTATAAGGGACTGAATAACCAATCATACTATTTATTTTTAGGTGGTGTTGATTGAGGGATGAGCATTGGCTAAAAGATTGGAAGAATAATTTGTGATCGTCTTCAAACTTTTGCACATATCTGAACAGACAGACTCTCACTGACCATTTCATCCAAATTCTGACACATCCCAATCTGCTGCATTGACGTATCAGGCTAGCTTATACAGGTTGAAGCTTAAATGCACCATCTTCTGACTTAGAGTTAAGAGTGTGCTCTCTGAAATAAGGTCAATGCTTGCAAGCAACGTATTTGGAAACAATTAAAAAATAATGTCAAACCCAGATTGAGGATGGATATTATTCAGGGCCAAAAGAATCATTTCAAGATGGATGCCTATTAAAATGATTGGCGGGTCCCACTTAAATACATTCTGAAGTATTGCAAAGGATCTGATAATGACAAGGAGGAGCTACACAAAGAACATGGTTGTCAGAGCTGAAAAAAATCAATGATGGAGCTGTTTGTTTGATCATCACCAACTGAATCAATTACCATTTTGCCTACACATTATCTGTGATCCACAAAAATGCTGCAACTGTATGCACACATGGATTGGGAGGAGAGGTTTGAGCCATTTGGTGCTCTACCATGCAAAAAAGACCATGGCCAACCTGCTTCGGTTTTGGAATTCAACTTTCCTCTCTTTCCTGTTAATCTCAAGCTGGTCTGCTTCCAATTAAACCTGTTGGACTATAACCTGGTGTTGTGTGATTTTTAACTTTGTATACCCCAGTCCAACACCGGCATCTCCGAATCATAACTGTTAATCTCTAGTTCACCTGTCTAACAAGAATCCATTTACCTCCACCTTAGACATATACAATGACCTTGATTTCACTGCCTTCTGAGGCAGAGAGTTCCAAGATTGCACAACCCTTTGAGAAAAAACATTTCCATTAATTTCTGTCCCGAAAGGGTGATCACTAATTTTAAAACAGCATTCCCCACTTCTGTCACTATTTGAAAGCCCCCTTTCTGTCATAACACCTATGAACTAGGAGTAATACTATAGGAATCACAGAATGCCTACAGACTACTTGGTAGTCCAATGTATTGACTCACTTTGTTGGTCAGGGTATTGAGTACAGGAGTTGGGAGGTCATGTTGCGGCTGTACAGGGCATTGGTTAGGTTACGTTTGGAATATTGTGTGAAATTCTGGTGCCTCAAATATAAGAAGGATGTTGTGAAACTTGAAAGGGTTCAGAAAGCATTTACAATGATGTTTCCAGGGTTGGAGGATTTGAGCTATAGGGAGAGGCTAAATAGGCTGGGGCTATTTTCCCGGGAGGGTGGGAGGCTGCAATGTGACCTTATAGAGGTTTATAAAATCATGAGGGACATAGATAAATTAAATAGTCAAGGTCTTTTCCCTTGCCTGGGGGAGTTCAGAACTAGAGGGCATAGGTTTATACTGTGAGGGGAAAGATTTAAAAGAGACTTAAGGCGCAACATTTTCACGTAGAGGGTAGTGTATGTATGGAATAGGCTGCCAGAGGAAGTAAAAGAGTCATAGATTCACTAATGCCCTACAGGAACGAAATAGAGTCATAGAGTCATAGAGGTGTACAGCATGGAAACTGACCCTTCGGACCAACTTGTCCATGCCGACCAGATATCCCAACCCAATCTAGTCCCATCTGCCAGGACCTGGCCCATAGCCCCTCCAAACCCTTCCTATTCACTTAGCCATCCAGATGCCTTTTAAATGTTGCAATTTTACTAGCGTCCACCACTTCCTCTGGCATCTCATTCCATACACTTCCCACCCTCTGCATGAAAAAGTTGCCCCTTAGATCCCTTTTATATCTTTCCCCTCTCACCCTAAATCTATGCCCTCCAGTTCTGGAATCCCCCACCCCAGGGAAAATACCTTGTCTATTTATCCTATCCACGTCCCTCATGATTTTATAAACCTCTATAAGGTCATCCCTCAGCCTCTGATGCTCCAGGGAAAACAGCCCTAGCCTATTCAACCTCTCCCTATTGCTCAAATCCTCCAACATTGGCAACACCCTTGTAAATCTTTTCTGACCCCTTTCAAGTTTCACAATAGCTTTCCAATAGGAAGGAGACCAGAATTGTATGCAATATTCCAACAGTGGCCTAACCAATGTCCTGTACAGATACAACATGACCTCTCTACTCCTGCACTCAATACTCTGACCAATAAAGGAAAGCATACCAAACGCCTTCTTAACTATTCTATCTACCTGTGACTCCACTTTCAAGGAGCTATGAACCTGCACTCCAAGGTCTCTCGAGGACCTTACCATTAAGTGTATAAGTCCTGCTAAGATTTGCTTTCTGAAAATGCAGCACCTCCCCGTGGAGGATGGTACAATTACACTATTTAAAAGGCATCTGGATGGGTATATGAATAGGAAGGTTTTAGATGGATATGGGCCAAGTGCTGGCAAATTAGACTAGAGTAGGTTGGGATATCTGGTCAACATGGACGAGTTGGACCGAAGGGTCTGTTTCTGTGCTGTACATCTCTATCACCCGATGACGCTGAAGGACCAAATAATCTTGTGCTTCCTTCTCCCCGTGTCAGGCACATTCTTCCTATTCAGATAATGATCCAGTTTCTCTCTTGAATACATTGACTGAACCTGCCTCCATCGCACTCTCAGACATTGCATTCCAGATACTAACCACCCCTTGGTGTGAAAAAGTCTGACCTCATGTCACCATTACTTTTCTCCAGTTACTTCAAAAGTATTTTAAATCTGTGTCTTCTGGTTTTCCATCTCTCCATCAATACTACCTTGATACTGCATTCAAACCCCTCATGATTGCGAACATTTTGATTAAATCGGTCAACAGTGTCAACCTCTCCAATCAATCTGCAAAACTGAA
This sequence comes from Chiloscyllium plagiosum, assembly GCF_004010195.1. Taxonomy (NCBI): domain Eukaryota; kingdom Metazoa; phylum Chordata; class Chondrichthyes; order Orectolobiformes; family Hemiscylliidae; genus Chiloscyllium; species Chiloscyllium plagiosum. The sequence continues at coordinate 12,898,689 of NC_057710.1, forward strand.
GTTCCTCATCCCTGGGATCCTTCCAGTGAATATTCCTGCACCATATCCGACACTCATATCCATCCCAAAGTGTGGTGCTCAGAAAGGGATACAATAATCCAGCTAAAGCTGAGTCAGTCATATACATATATAATTTTAACATCACCCCAACCAGAAGTTCTGATTGAATCACATTTCACAAGCCTTAAACTTCCGATATGTCAGATTCTGGATTAGTGGTGCTGGAAGAGCACAGTAGTTCAGGCAGCATCTGAGGACCAGTAAAATCGATGTTTCGGGCAAAAACCCTTCATCAGGAATAAAGGCAGAGAGCCTGAAGCGTGGAGAGATAAGATAGAGGAGGGTGGGGGTGGGGAGAAAGTAACATAGAGAACAATGGGTGAGTGGGGGAGGGGATGAAGGTGATAGGTCAGAGAGGAGGGAGGAGTGGATAGGTGGAAAAGAAGATAGGCAGGTCAGATAAGTCATGAGGATGGTGCTGAGCTGGAAGTTTGGAACTAGGGTGAGGTGGGGGGAGGGGAAATGAGGAAACTGTTGAAGTCCACATTGATGCCCTGGGGTTGAAGTGTTCCGAGGCGAAGATGAGGCGTTCTTCCTCCAGG
>NC_057710.1:12899296-12923054 GCF_004010195.1 Chiloscyllium plagiosum
GGCGCAGGTTTTGCAGTTCCTGCGGTGGCAGGGGAAGGTGCCAGGATGGGAGGGTGGTTTGTAGGGGGGCATGGACCTGACCAGGTAGTCACGGAGGGAACGGTCTTTGCGGAAGGCGGAGAGGGGTGGGGAGGGAAATATATCCGTGGTGGTGGGGTCCGTTTGGAGTTGGCGGAAATGTCGGCAAATGATTTGGTTTATGCGAAGGTTTGTAGGGTGGAAGGTGAGCACCAGGGACGTAGTGTCCTTGTTACGGTTGGAGGGGTGGGGTCTGAGGGCGGAGGTGCGGGATGTGGACGAGATGCGTTGGAGGGCATCTTTAACCACGTGGGAAGGGAAACTGCGGTCTCTAAAGAAGGAGGCCATCTGGTGTGTTCTGTGGTGGAACTGGTCCGCCTGGGAACAGATACGGCGGAGGCGGAAGAATTGGGAATATGGGATGGCATTTTTGCAAGAGGTAGGGTGGGAAGTGGTGTAATCCAGGTAGCTGTGGGAATCGGTGGGTTTGTAAAATATGTCAGTGTCAATGCCCCCAGTCCCTTCATCCAGATCATTAATATATAACGTGAACAGCTGCGGCCCCAACACCGAAAAGGAATCTTTTATCCCAACTCTCTGCCTTCTGTCAGACAGCCAATCCTCAATCTATACCAGTAACTCACCTCGAACACCATGGGCCCTCACCTTGCTCAGCAGCCTCCCTATTCATAGCACTATGCAAATATGTCAGATACCCTATTCACCGATAGAAATAGATGTAGGATTAATATTCAATTTAATCTCACATGATTAAAGTTCGTATTTCTTTTTATTGGGATGTTTGTTGATTTTTCCTGCAGCTTGAAAGAATTCAATGCTATTCATTCTCCAAATGCTTTCGGCTTGAATGTGTCAGGGTACAATTTAGTTGGTGCTGTTTGCTGAAGTTACAGGATGCAACATTCCTATCTTTTGGCTTATCATCGCGGCCCCATGAGGAAACAGTTGGCTGAGGCAATTTAGAGATAAGAAGTGAAGCAAAGCGGCAGGGTGAAGGCAGTTGGCATCTGTTGTTTCGAGGGAAACACATTCTTTCTGGAGGCCTTTTTCACAAAAGTACTTATCATGCCACAGTAACACTTGCCAAGCCATAATTAATCATCAATGACAGGGGTTTGTGAGACTATAAAAGTTCTCTTAACTAAAAAAGGTTTCTTTTTTAACTGAGACATGGGTCGATGTGGATTGGAAGGCTTAAAGACATTGTGTGCGTCTGCGCTGGGTACAAACAAAAGGTAGTGGTAAAGCATAACAAATGAGTCGGGAGCCGGACTTGTTACAAAGGTGACTATCACAAAACCACTTTGCATAGTGCTATGAAACAGGAGGAAGCTGGAGAGGAAGAAATTGATAAGGACAATGTGTCACCAGTTGCTTAGATTGCTTCCTTATTAATGCACGATTCACTGAGGTTACACCACATAGAAAGCAGAAGGAATGAACCCTTACACAGAACTGGCCACTCTGTGCATTTCAGGGAATCAGCACCACCATCTGATACATCTACCCATTCATGTTGGCATTAATTGTCAGTGTATTTTGCAGGCTTGACAGTGCGTTGCACGTTATTTATTCGTTTATAGGATGTGGCCATCACTGGCATTTATTGACCATCCCTAACTGTTTAGAGTTAAGACTTGGAGGTGCTGGTGTTGGCCTGGGATGAACAAAATTAAAAATCACATAGCACCAGGTTATAGTCCAACAGGTTTATTTGGAAGCATTAGCTTTCGAGGTGTCACCTGATGAAGAGGCAGCGTGTTGAAAGCTAGTGTTTCCAAATAAACCTGTTGGACTCTAACCTGGTGCTGTGTGATTTTTAACTTTGTTTAGAGTCAAACACCTTGGTGACATCATATGTAGGCCAGACTAGGTAAGGACAGCAGTTCCCTTATCTAAAGGGCTTTTGTGAACTAGATGGGTTTTTCCAGTAATTGACAACAGTTTCATGAATGTCATTAGACTCTTAATTCCAGATTTTCAATTACTCTACTTTTCATGGTAGATGATGATGATGCTTAGCAGAGCTGATTCTTGGAGATGGCTGCAACCTCTGATACCGACTGTCTGCTACACTGTCAGTGTCCACTGTCTGTATAGTGTGAGAAACCAGTCAAAATGAAAATAACTAGCTGCCTCCCTGGCCCCACCAAAGAGTGAGTGTCTGAGCTGGTGCAGTCTGAATGGATAGTGTATCTGGTGCAGACCCGAATGGAACCAGCAGCTCTGAGGGATCATTGCCAGTGGCTCACATTGGCTTATGTATGAATGGCCTGTGCTGATGAATGACAATAATGTATCCTGGACATGTAAGGGTGCTGCAAGTTATCATGGTGGACATCACGTTTAAAATTCCAGGTTCTTACCAAAAGTATAAAGTCAGAAGATTCCAAGGTTATGAACAAACAGGCTATATCTTAATGTACAAGGTTATAAAAGGAAGACAGGTAAAAGTGGGTACTGCAGTTGTTGGAGAATAGAGTCAAGATTAGAATGGTACTAGAAAAGCAGAGCAGGTCAGGCAGCATCCGAGGAGCAGGAAAATCAACATTTTGGGCAAAAGCCCTTCATCAGGGAGGCTTTAAAAGAAAGACAATCTATTATTAATATAACTTAAATTCTAACAATCAATTAACATAAGGTAAGTATGGACTAACATCAACCTATGGGCAAACACAGCACAGATTATACTTTAAATGACAGTGCAATCAAGACAGATCCCACCCAGACTTCTATAACACCGTCAATCACTATGTCACCAAATACTTTTAAAACTCTGTCATCTTTGAAAGATCTGGTCTTGGAACTTCTACCAATATCATGATAGTTTAATCTCTTCCAGGATTGAGTTATTCAGGACTCCACACACTACTCCATCAGTGTCCAATTACTAGTGCACATATCAACTTCTGTTAAGCAATTAGCTTCACTGATGAATTTCCCTAAATTCCAATCTTTCTTAGCTACATCAAGAAAATGTTTTTATTGGACTTTTGTCAGCATATACTGAAATGTGCTGAACCATCAGTGACTTCCAGGAACTTCTCCTATCCTGAGTGCCTGGTATCTCCTAACAGCAGTGCCTATGCTTCTTCAATCAACTTCTCTGCTTTAGCACTCTTCCAGATCCAAACTGCAACGTAATTCTTCCTGCAAACATCTCCGTAATGATGCAGCATACATCTTCCATCCAACATTTAGAGTTAAAATCACTTTGTTGCAACTTCTTTGATCCTGTGAAGTAAACATAAATACAATGAACAAAATGTCAGAGTTCAGTGAATGCTTTTGATATAAGTTAGGGCTAAATCTCAAACAAAACTCTGCACTGCAGTTCCTTGTATGCAGTGTAGACAATATGACCCCAGCTTTTCAGCTCAACAAGCCCTTTTATTGTTTTATGATGCAACATTTCTAGCTCTTAACCTCTTAACACCAGTCTGTTAATTATAACAGACCTCAGGGTACTTTAATCCCATTTTATAAAGTTAAACTTTATATCCTAAAACTAAACTTTATATACTAAACACATGAGCCATGAGCTAGATATTCTGAATGGCAAGAGGATGGGTGCATCTGAAGAGAAGGTTCACATGAAAGCTCTCTGAAAAATAAAACAGAACATATTTGGAATAATCAAGGTAAGTGAAAAGCATGGATACCAACAGAAGCCACAAAACATAAATATTGATTGTGTGAGGTACTGCATCTGTTACCAGCTGTAATTAATCCAGGAATAAATTTGCCCTTACCCACAATCTAAAGCATGATACTTATTCATACTCATTGCGAAAGATATATAACCCTAAAACAAAATTACGCCCTGCAGAAATTTGCTGTCCTAATACCACTAGTCTATACAGTGACTGAATGATGATTTGAATTAATTAGCAGAATAAAATGTCAAAATGCTGTACATACAATAAATTGATTTGAAGTGCAGTGACGCTGGAGATAATTATGACTCTGGATACTATTGATTCAGTTGCCAGCTACACTTCTCAATTTCATTTCCATTGTTGCCTAGTGATTTTGTATGCAGCCAAACAATATCGGAGACGTGATGGACCAGAGCATTTCTTGTGTGTGATGTTGGTTGAGGGTGGAGCTTTGGCCAAGACACTGAGAAAGAACCCTGCTCTTCGATTGAATCTTCAACATTCACTTGTTGAATGTGTTCCAAACCAAAGGATTTTTGTTTTAAGGAGGTTTTTTGTGTTCATTGCATAGAATTCAGTAAATTGGTGCTGATATATGAAATTAATAGCACTCAGTCAGCTATCGTGGTGAGTTTGACAGGAAAAATCCTAAGATTTTCATTGTTTTCAGAGCGAGAAAACAGAGTGGAGCTTTTATCCACTTTTTTCCATCCAGCATCCACATCAGCTCTTAGTTCAAGTATTATGGAAATAAATCAAGCTAAAGCTCTCGTTGCCTTGTCTTGCCTTACATGAACTGAGAGAAAGCGGGGACTGCAGATGCTGGAGAGTCAGAGACGAAAAGTGTGGCACTTGAAAAACAAAGCTGGTCAGGCGATTCCAAGGAGCAGGAGAGTCAATGCTTGGGGAAGGACTTATGCCCAAAACGTCAGCTCGCCTGCTATCTAGGTAACAGCAATCTAGATTTGTTCAATATATTGCATCAGCGTATGACACTATGGTCTTTTGCTGTACATTCTGTGTCCCACTCCACTCGTTACCTGATGAAGGAGCAACGCTCCAAAAGTTTCTACTTCTAAATAAACCCATCAGACTATTACCTGGGTGATTTTTAACTTTGTCCACCCCAGTCCAACATCGGCAACTCACATCATTGCTAAAATTTGAAAGCCTTCTTCCTGCGACAGCATCTGTTAGCTATAATCAAATTGGCCCTGAAACCCTTCAACCCCAGACTTCTTAGAGTCTGTGTCTTTTAGGACCTCTCTGGAAAAAAAAACAGGACAACCTAACCTTGTTAAGGGAGCAGTTTCATCACATATGTGCCTACCCGGGTCTAAGATAAGGTTGCCTGATCAGCTTCGAGACACCATGTAGCTTAGAAGAGCTGTTATGAAACTGCTATGTCTCACTGAAACCTGGGAGAAATGAGTGCAAGTAAGCCAGTTGCATGGACAACATAAGCTGCAAAAGCCAAATATTGCTATTGCCATGCAACCTCATCCAAACTGTCTACATTATACAGCTAATGTGTTTGCCATCAGGCCCACACAGAAATTTATATATCATATACCTGCTGACCATATCCTGTGGACCAGTTGCAGCAGCAGTCTGCCGATTGTGTTCAACCAGATCAAGCTTGCTCAGGATAAAATCCTGACAGCGTGGAAGCAGGCCATTCAGCCCACTGAGTCCACTCTGAAGAGCATCCCACTCAGACTGACACTCCTACCCTATCCCTGTAACCCTGCATTTCCCATGGCTAACCGACCTATCTGCACATCCCTAGATACTATGAGCAATTTAGCATGGCCAATCCACCTGACCTGCTCATCCTTGGACTGTGGGAGGAAACCAGGACACCCAGAGGAAACCCATGCAGACACGGGGAGAATGTGCAAACTCCACACAGACACTCTTGTTCGAGGCTAGAATCGAACCCGGGTCCCTGGTACTGTGGGTCAGCAGTGCTAATTGCTGAACCACCATGCCATAACATAATGCGTCCAACCTATGATCCAAATTCAGGGCCAGTAACTAAGAGAGAGGTGGATGGTCATTGCAGTTATGTTGGAGGTCAGGAGCTCCTCAAATTAAAAAAAAAGAGTGAGTAAACAAAATAGACTAAAGTTTAAGGGGCTGAGAAATGGATGGGAATTCCCTCCTGGTGCATGGTGTTTGGAAGCACTGTCTTCCATGTTGTATGGAACCTTAGCCGTCACAGACTGTAGAGTACAGCAGGGTCACCACCTCCATTCAGCTGATGGCAGGGTGGGGGTTTGGCAGCTGGAGGGGGGTAGAAGGCGGGGATATTAATCTCCCATTGGCCCAAACTCCGTAGGCCCTCCATTGGGTCTCTAATGACAAAATCCTCATGGCTATATGCTTAGAGCAGGTACCTTCTAAATCTCCTGTCCTGCAGTCGCTAGGAACATAGGAGCAGGAGTAGGCCATTCAGTTTTCCCTACCCCTCAGCCTTTACAACCAATCAATGAGATCATGGCTGGTCATGGCCGAATTCCAAGGCCTTTCACCCATATTCCTTCATATGTTTGCTTAACAAAAATTTATTGATCTTAGATTTTAGATGATTGACTGATTCTGCATTCACAGTCTAAATGGCCTGACAATAAGGCTGCGTTTGGTAAAAATTACGTCCAGATCACTATTTCATCCTCACTAACTCAACACTGGAGCCCCCCAGGGGTGCATACTTAGCCCCCTATTGCACTCACTGTATACTCATGACTGTGTTACCAAATACCAGACAAATGCCATTTACAAGTTCACTGATGACACCACCATAGTCAGTTGAATCTCAGATGGTGACGAAACAGATTACAGATGGGTGGGGGAAGACCTGGAAAACTTGTGCACTGAGAAGAGCCCAACCCTCAATGCATTCATTATTGATTTTAGGGGGGATGTTACTCATGCCCCCTACACATTAACAGCACAGAGATGGAACGAGTGGAGAGTGTAAGCTCCTGGGAGTGGTCATCACAACAAGCTTTCTTGGACTCTTCGTGTGACCCATTGGTTACAAAGGGCCAACAATATCTCTTCTTCCTCAGGCAGCTGAGGAAATTTGGCATGATGGCGAATACCCTTGCCAACTTTTATACATGTGTCATCGAGAGTATTCTGTCTGGATGTATCAGTACCTGGTATGGCAACTGTACCATTCAAGATCGGAGACGGTTACAGAGAGTGGTGAACTCAGTCCGGACAATCACAAAGGCCAACCTCCCATCTATAGACCAAAAGAGAAAATGCTGGAAAACCTCAGCAGGTCTGGCAGCATCTGTAAGGAGAGAAAAGAGCTGACATTTCGAGTCTAACTGACCCTTTGACAAGTTAGACTCGAAACGCCAGCTCTTTTCTCTTCTTACAGATGCTGCCAGACCTGTTGAGATTTTCCAGCATTTTCTCTTTTGGTTTCAGATTCCAGCATCTGCGGTAATTTGCTTCTCTCCCATCTATAGAATCCACCTACCAGGCCCACTGTCAAGGAAAGGCCACCAGCAGCCTTAAAGATCCCTCTCACCCCGGCAATGTTTTTCTACAATCTCTACCATCGGGGAGAAGGTACAGAAGCCTGAACACACACACCAACCGGTTTTGAAACAGTTTGTACCCTACTGTTGTTAGAATACTGAATGGACTCACAAACTCTTAACATTCGCCTGTACCTGTGTTTTTGTTTTTGTTTTTGCCGCTGTATACATATTATTTACTATCTATGCTACTTAACTCTGTGATTTGCCTGTATTGCTCACAAGACAAAGCTTTTCACTGTACCTGGTACACGTGACAATAAATTCAATTCAATTCCATTCCATTCCATTATATGATTTGGTCAACAACCTTCTGCCTTCACCGCTCTTGCTGGTGAAGGCTGATTCAACCTTGACTTTCCCCTCTACCTTTCAGAGGTGAGGAGGGGTTTATGGCTGCACAGGTTGGGTCTACATCCACTGGACTTTAGAAGAATGGAAGGCAATCTTATTGAAACAAATACAATCCTAAGGAACTTAATGTGTTGAATGAGGAGAAAATATTTCCCCTTTGGGAGAGACTAGGGCTTGGGGACACAGTTTAAAAACAGAATGTGTTTGGCACTCTTGCTTTCATTGGTCAGAGCATTGAATATAAGAGTTGAGAGGTCATGTTGCAGCTGTACAAGTCATTGGTTTGGCCACTTTTTGAGTACTGTGTCCAATTCTGGGTCAACCTTCTACTGGAAGGATGTTGTTAAACATGAAAGGGTACAGAAAAGATTTACAAGGATGCTGTGGGACTGGAGAGTTTAAGTCATATGGAGACGCTGAATAGTCTGGGGCTATATTCCCCAGAAGGTTCATGGGTGACTTTATAGAGGTTTATAAATCATGAAGGGCATAAAAAGGGTGAATAGTCAAGGGCTTTTCCCCAGGGTAGAGAAGTCCAAAACTAGACAGCCTAGGTTTAAGGCAAGAAGGGAAAGTTTTAAAGCAGATTTTCACACAAAGGGTTGTGCATGTATGGAATGTGCTGCCAAAGGAAGTGAGAGAGATGGGCACAATTAAGGCACTGAAAAGGCATTAGGAAATAATACATAGATAGGAAAGGTTTAGAGGAATATGGTCCAAACACAGGCAAATGTGTTCATGAAATCTGGTCAGCATGGATGAGTTGGACTCAAGGGTCTGTTTACTTGCTAATTGACTATGATTCTCACTCTGAATGATTTACTCTCAGAGGATCATGATGGTCAAGAGTCTATGAACTCTTTTCACCAGGATAGTGTCCTTGGCTCAATCATCTTCAGCTGCTTCATCAATGAATTCCCTCCATTATAAGATCAGAAGTGGAGGTGTTCAACAATGTTCAGCACCATTCACAACTCTTCAGATACTGAAGCAGTTCATATTCAAATGCAACAATGACCTGGACAATATCCAGGCTTACGCTGACAAGTGGCAAGTAACATTCCTAAGTTGAAGTTTGTATGTGAAATGGCACTGGGGTTTGAAGACTTCCCTCCCTCTGCTGTTAAGACCTTGCAAAGGTACAGCATGACAAAGCTCACCACTCATGGAGTTTGCAACCTCTCTGTGCAAGAGCTAATTATGGTCTTGCTGCATTCAGTGGTTTGTGAGAGGGATGCGAGAATATGACTGATTTCACCACATTTTTCTGTTCATAAGGTAAAAAAAGCATATCTGAGTGCCTCTCTTCATTGGGAGCCTGGAGATTTATATTTACTGCAGGATGAATATAAGCCCTACAGGATAGGGGAGAGGTCAGTGAATTGACCAAGTTAATGGAGCTAATGGGGTGGGAATCCATTCCACATCACCAGATGCGTCTGCGGAGAGAGGGTTGAAAGCACAGAGATCCACTGTAGAAGCATGTCTCCTTTGTAACAAGAATGTGAAAATACTTTGAAAATAGCCTTCCACATTTTTCTGCCTGGATTAGTGAAGCTTGGAGCTAACCGCCTGGACGTTCACATGGTGCAGAGTGTTTCTGTAGAAAGAACGTGCTCTTTCATGTGGCAAATGACTGCAGTTCAGTCACATCCTATTATATCCTGTCTGACTGCCTCTGTGTGCTTAATCCCTTCCGCGACATGAAACTATATATATATATAGAGAGAGAGCAACCAAAATGCCTGGAGGACAGCATTAACCTATAATTAAGGTTTACATTGATACATCTTCAGTGCAAACATGCCTTACCATTTTACATTTCTGTATAATTCCTTAAATGAGTAATGTCTGAGTCAGATACAATACGATTATCCACTTTATTCATTTCAGATAGAGAAGGACTGATGAGGTTGTAGAATAAAAGCAAGGACCTGAACATGTTGATGGTTAAACTTGACAACTCTTGAAACTGGGCACGAATACAATTAACCAATCTATGCTGCTATGCCCATCATCTGGTTAAAGACAGCTGTCTGTGTTTAGAACTAGCTCACAGCTCAAAAACCACAGTGATATTTGGCACTTAATTAACTGTGTTAGGGCTCTGTCGCAACTTGTGTTGTCAGGAACTTTATAAAGTAATTGAATTCTTGATCCTCTATTTGACATTGTAATGGAATGCTTTCGGTAGAGATGAGGGCAGCATGTGAAAATGTTATTCAGATGGAAGTGAACATTGTTGCATGGGCTACAATACCAACCACTACCATTGCAGCCACCATCTTCCTTTTTTTACTGGGTCTAAGAACCTACTTGGTTTGCAGTGGGAAAAAAAAAAATCCATTAGCATGTCTCAACAAGAAGAGGTTTATATCTGAAACAACATGTACTTTATTGCATGATAGCAATTGGAGGCAAGTGATATTTTCCAAATTCATTTAGGGATGAAGGTGCCACTGGCTAGGCAGCATTTATTGCCTATCTCCTCCACTTCCCGCACCACTGTCCTTGAACCACACCTATCCAAATGCAACAAGGACAGAACCCCCCCGGTCCTCACCTTCCACCCCACCAACCTTTGCATACATCACTTCATCCTCCGCCACTTCCACCACCTCCAACGGACCCCACCACCAAAGATATATTTCCCTCCCCACCTCTATCAGTGTTCCGGAGAGTCCATTCTCTTCGCGACTCGCTCGTCAGGTCCACGCCCCCCACCAGCCTACAACCCACTCCTGACACCTTTCCCTGCAGGAAGTGCAAAGCCATATACCCCACACCCCGAAGCTCCCCACACCCTGATACATGCCACACCCTGATATACCGCACACCCTGCCACACTGATACATCCCACACCCTGATACATCCCACATCCTGATAAACCCCACACCATGACATACACCACACGCAGATACACCCCACACCCTGATATACACCACACCCTGATACTGCACTCACACCACTCCCCTCATCTCCGTCCAAGGCCCCAAGTGATCTTCCACATCGGTCAGAAATTTACCTGTAGCTCTACCAATGTCATCTACCGCATCCATTGCACCCGGTATGGTCTCCTCTACATTTTCGGATCGTTTCAGAGAACATCCCTGGGACACCAGTACCCACAGCCTCATGGCTGAACACTTCAATTCCCCCTCCCACTCTATCAAGGACATGCAGGTCCTCCACTGACAAACTGTTACCACCTGATGCCTGGAGAAAGAACAAACTTTACATTCCACGTTGGGACCTTGCAACCACACAGGAAAAATGTGGATTTCAACGGCATCCTCATCTCCCCTCCCCTACATTATCCCAGTCCCAAGACTCCAACTCAGCACTGCCCTCCGGACCTGTCTATCACTGCTCCCCTCTGAGTTATCACCTTCTCCCTCACCTTCATCCACCTATCGCTTTCCCAGCTACCTGTCCCCAAACCCCACCACCCACCCATTTATCTCTCAGCCCTGGCCCACAAGCTTCATTCCTGATGAAGGTCTTATGCCCAAAACATCAATTTTCCTGCCTGATCTGCTTTGCTTTTCTAATACCCCACTCTCGACTCTGATCTCCAGCATCTGCAGTAGTTACTTCCCCCATTCCTAATTGCCCAGAGACCAGTTAAGAGTCAACCACATTGCTTTGGATCTGGAGTCACAAAAAGGCCAGACCACATAAGGATGGCCGTTTCCTTCTCTAAAGGACATAAGTGAACAGGATGGGATTTTCTGACAAGTGACAATAGATTCCTGTTAAACCAGATAGTGAGTCTTTATTTTATCTGGAAGATCCTTATCTCCTTAATTTTTTTAGTTTTACAGGGGCAATTTTCCCTGCTAAATCAAGTAATGGCCAATAACATAATCCAGGGGATTTGTAATCTTATGAATTTCCTGACAATAAAACCAAAAAAAAACTGTGGATGTTCGAAATCTGAAATAAAAACAGAAAATGCTGGAGAAACTCAGCCGGCATGACAGCATCTGTGGAGAAGAGTTAATGTTTTGAGTCTGATGTGACTCTTCTTCAGAACTGAAAGGGACTGGAGAAAGGGAATTTTTTTGCTATTGATAGGTGGAGAGGTGGAATAAATGGTGAGAATGCCCAGTGCAGAGGGCAAGGGAGTGCTCATGGTCGTAAAGGAGTGATAGAGATGTAAAATAGATATAAATGATAGGTGTAAAAATGGTGAAAGTGGGTCAACAAGGTACAAACGAGACATGGCAGAGGGTCTGGTGTGTAAGAGTGGAGGGGTGTAATAAAAATAGAGAAATGCTCTGAAGTAGTGAATGTCATATTGAATGTTTTTGGTTTAAAATGCCTCAGTGGGAAATGAGGTGTTGTTCCTACAGATTGAGTTGAGTTTCATCGAAACACTAGCATGCCAAGGATGGAGACATTATCACAGGAGCAAGAGGGTTTATTGAAATGGCGAGCAATAGTTCCTCTGCTGAAATAAGTATGATTTCTTTTGCAGTGTCCGAGTTTTCTGGACCAGATGATCTTGAAGCTTGAAGTATTTTGAAGACCTGAGACTCACCATTGGTTTTCCACTCCACTATAGGCCAAGTCATCCTTTAAAACCAGTTACAGAAAACGGATGGTAGTAATCAACGACCCCAAAATCCACCCATCATGGCTGACATCGCAGAACAGGGAGAAAGTGAGGACTGCATATGCTGGAGATCAGAGTCAAGAGTGGGGTGCTGGAAAAGCACAGCAGGTTAGGCAGCATCCGAGGAGCAGGAGAATTGACGTTTAGGGCATAATCCCTTCATCAGGAACCTGCTCTTTGGATGCTGCCTGACCTACTATGCTTTTCCAGCACCACACTCTTGACAACTGACATCACAGGACATACATATTGATCAGCTGTGAGGATTTGAATTTGATTTAGCTGCATTTTATGTTGCATAAGACAGTTAGTATCTGAAAGGGTTTACTGAAACAGAAATTACTACCTACAGATTGGAACTACAGGGTCAGGGTGAGATAGCTCTCACTACTAAAGGTATACTTCAAACAAAACTGTAACACAAAAAGTAAGTTAAGAATATGTGCGTAATTCATAATCAAGAAACCCCACTCCTTGTCATACATAATGTGTCTTGCCCTCAAGAAGTAACAGAAGGAATTCAACATGTGAAGTGAACAGAGAACAGAGCAAGAGAGGCAAAGTTGTGTCAAGTCTGACTAAGGACAAATCAGTCAGTGAACAAGTGGTCGAGGAACAAACACTTATTAACAACCAGTCAGGGGACAGTTGGGAGAAGATTTTATCAGACTTCCTAAATCCAAACAGAAGACAGAATTCGCTAATATTATTGATGTTGACGTAACAGGATGTTTCATACTGCCAACTGGATGGAAATTTGTGACTACACAAGGTTGATGGAAATGTTTTCCACTTACATTTCCTTGCATACAATTGAAATGGCAGAAATAAACTGAGCCTACAATGCCTCCACTGAAAAACCCTCATACACCCCTGACCTTTACTGCTTCATCATTGAGTGTAATGTTTTCTCGTGGTCAGGCCTATAGCTCTGGGACTGCCATTCCCCCACTTTCCCCACCCAAACCTCTGTGCCTCATTTGATGAGACTCTGAAGCATCTTTGGGGTGTTTTTTCTGTATTAAAGGCAGCAAAAGAATTCCAATTTGCAGCTGTTAATCATTCCTAGGATCCCAGAGAAGAGAACTTAATACCTCTCCCAGCCATTTTCTTCACTTGTTTTCAACAACTTGGCATGGTGCCTGATTCCCAACTCTTTTTTTCCTATTGGAAATGTACTGCACTGTTTGGATTCCCTCAGCGCAAATGGAAGTTCCGTGTATTCTAGATGCTCTCTCTGCTTTGTTAATGTGCTGACTTAAAACCGTAGGAATAAAGAGTAAAATACAGATGAGGTCAGCTTGGTGAGACACCAATCACAGAACAAACATTTCTGTAAACAGAGGGACGGGTTCTGTGTTCCTGCAATCCCATTGAGGTGCCATGTTCAAAGCTAGAGGTAATACTGAAACATTATTGATACTGTTTCTGATGTGTGCTGTGTATAAACGAATTCGGAGTGTAAATAAATTCCCAAAGCAGGAGATAACTTGCCACTATTAAAAATTCCTTCAAATATGCAGTTGCACCCAGCATTTCTTGTATCTAATAATAGATCGTAACTGTGGCTGCTTTAAACGGAACATAGCATGATAAGTGGTGTATAGACTGATAGTTGAAACATATTTGGATCTGCAAATATTAGTTTCTTTCAGTTGTTTGCCCAAGGCATTTGGCAGCTCCCTGTTACTTCTCCCATCAGAATTTTGTTTGTTACAGATCCCATCACCCTATTCACATTGACCCATCCCTCTGCAACAGTGGATGGTTTTGTGGTTATTAGTGCATCGCACAAAAGGTGAGGTGATTAGTTTGCTGCTGCATGTGTGGTTGTTTTTAATCAATCTGTGTAGTCGTGACATGAAATACCTCTGTAGCAGGTGGGATTGCTTGTTGTCAGGGAAGTGTTAGATACAGAACTTATGCCTAAAGTGATCAAAGGGTGTTGGGTGAAAGTGGGAACAGGATTGGATGACCAGCCATAATCATATTGAATGGTGGAACAGACTTGAAGGGCCGAATGGCCTACTCCTGCTCTCCGTTTCATTGGCTTGAACCCAGGTCTTCTGGGCTAGAGATAGAGACACTATCACTGGACTGCAAGAGTTTTCCAGGATGTGTGTTTAAAAGCATTATACAATTTGACATACTCACACATGGTGACCTACCTGGCAGTGGCATTGGCCTCTAATGCTGCCAAATGGATTACTTCGAACTGCATTAACATTTCAAAACAGGCCTTTCAAGTCAACTGGTTTCTGCCGACATTTAGACTTCACAAGGACCTCTTCTCAATCCTTGCTTCATTTAGGCTGTGCTGCAGTAATAATTAGGTGATGAGTTTGCCTCTTGGCTCATGAAGGAGTGTATCATATCCCAGCCTGTCCACTTGTCTACGTTGGAAGGAAATTCTCAACCTCCAAGTGTGTGTGTATCTATGGTGATGCCGCCAAAGTAGAACGTACAGTTCGTAATCACTTTGGAAAAGTGACACCATTTCACTTTGACTGTTTCCAGACAATTTGGAGGCAATTACCAGGGAGCATAATGACATAGCAGTGAATTGTGGCTGTGAGATTAGTGTTATATTAATGCTCTCAACACACCTGGGAAGTGAAATTCCTCTTCTTGATTTTAATTAGCAATTAATGGTAACTGAGAATTAGTTTCAAAGCACTTTGATGCACAAAATTGAATTAATAATTCCTTATGAATTGTTTAGAAGCACTGTTAAGGACCTAGCCTGGCTTAATTCTGCCAGGTATGCTGGTATCTGCACAATAAAACTGTTCTTATAAGGCAAAACATAACTTTATGCAGCATCTTAAGTGGGCATTAATGCACTGATTAAAGACTCAGGCAATAATGGTATATTGTTTGTAGCTTTTCTCTCAGATGGACTCGAATAAAATACACAGAGCCATTCTGGCATACTGAGTTCTGTTAAGGGTGGCACTCTTCAGGAGTAACAAATAAACTTATAGCTAACAAGAAAATAAAACAGAAATTGCTGGAAAAGCTCAGTAGGTCTGGCAGCACCTGTGAAGAGAAATCAGAGTTTCAGGTTCAGTGACCTTTCCTCAGAAACTTGTCATCCCTGGAACCATTTTTGACAACTTTTTTTCTGAACTGTCTCCAATGCCTTCACATCCTTCCTAAAGAGTGTTATCCAGAACTGGTTGCAGTGCTCCAGCCGAGGTAAATACAATGTCTTGTCCAAATTCAACATAATCTCTTCGCTCTTGTATTAGTATATATCAGGAAAAATAATGGTGCCAAAACTATGGTTCTGAGGAAGGATGACTCGACCCGAAACATTAACTCTGATTTCTTTCCTTAGATGTTGCCAGACCTGCTGAGCTTTTCCAGCAGTTTCTGTTCTTTGTTTTTGATTTACAGCAACTGCAGTTCTTTCATTTTTATTTGTAGCTCACAAGGCCCTTCAGTGGTGACGGAAATACATCCTGTGAATGAAAGGTAGGTTTATCAAAAAATTTGGATTAACCATGACGATTGAACCTGGATTAGGTCACAGCTGTGGCTGGAACAGGCTTAAGGAGCTGAATTCTGGATTAGAGTGGTGCTGGAAGAGCACAGCAGTTCAGGCAGCATCCGAGGAGCAGTAAAATCAGGAATACATAAGGGCTTTTGCCCGAAACGTTGATTTTCCTGCTCCTCGGATGCTGCCTGACCTGCTGTGCTCTTCCAGCACCACTGATCCAGAATCTGGTTTCCAGCATCTGCAGTCATTGTTTTTACCTTAAGGAGCGGAATAGCCTACTTTTGTACAGCCATACAATCTGAAATGGTGGCCTAAATGAGTTCGAATGCTCATGAATACTTCTGGAAAATGGTTACCTTGAGAAACGTTATTCATTTGCAGAGTGTGCTTTGGCATCAGACTTTTTTTAGCAGAGCATATGGTTCTTCCGCTCTGCTCTTGCTCTTTTCGAGAGCACTCCAAAACTATTGCCCCTGCCGGTCCCCTCTGTCTCCCTGCAGCCCATCATTTATCCTGTTGCAAGATGTAAGTGAATACCATATTCACAACTCCCAGTGTATGAAGGAATGTAAGGATCACATTCCTTGGACCTTTCCCTCTGATTGCTTGTGCAACTTCCTTTTGACTGTTGCTGTTTGATGCTTAAACTCTTGTTTGATCCCTTCCAGATCACCATAAGGTGCAGTGAAAAGCAACACTTCCTCATGCTGCCTCTTTTGGCAGTGACCTTAAATTTGTGCCCTTTGGAGACCAACACTTCTCCTGCTTTATTCATTGAAACATTTCTTGATTTTGGGCACAAAATGTTGGAAGAGATGGAGTGTGCGGCCCTGTATACTGAGGTCATCGAAACAAGGCTGAGAAACAGTGTTGGAAAGCCACACGAGTTCTCTGTTTGCTTTGATCCTTCCTTAACGGGGGAAACCTTTCATACATCCACATGGATCGAGGTGAATGATCCTGAAACGGTAACTTGGGTAGAACCGACAGGCAGAGATGGATCATTTGACCCAACTGACCACTACTGATGTCTCTGCTCCGTAAGACCTTCATCCAAACCTCTTCATCTCACTCTATCAGTCAAAGTTTCTATTCCTTTCTCTTATAGAGAAGTTGAACAGAAACTCATGACTCAGAACAGGCATCTTTCTTCAAGCGAGAATTAGCTGACTATGAAGTAAGGCTTACAATGGGGTATAAAATGAAGGTGGAGAAAGTGAGGTGGGATGGACAAAGTTAAAAATCACACAACACTAGGTTATAGTCCAACAGATCTATTTGGAAGCACTAGCTTTCAGCTGCTTTCATATAAAGTTTCAACTATAAAATGAAGGTGCTGGCATTGGACTGGGATGGACAAAGTTAAAAATCACACAACACTAGGTTATAGTCCAACAGGTCTATTTGGAAGCACTAGCTTTCAGCTGCTTTCATCAGGTGGTTGTGGAGCAGGATCATTAGACACAGAATTTATAGCAAAAGAGCAAGTGGAGTATGTTTGTGGCACAGAACCACTGGTTAAAGTGACTAGTCCCTGAGCTCTGGATACTGTATGAGAGGGGGAGTGAGAATGTACATAAGTAGGAAAGGTTTGGAAGGATATAGGCCAAGCACAGGCAGGTGTGACTACTTCAGTTTGGGATTATGGTCGGTATGGACTGGTTAGACTGAAGGGTCTGTTTCCATGATGTATGACTCTATGTATGTGCTGAAGGTGGATGTTACAAAAGAAGCACTGAATATATATTAAAAAGAACATCAGTCAAAGAGAATGGAGATGCTGAAAATAGAGGCTACTGCAGACAATGCCTGGTCCACAGACTGAGTGGCAGGCCATTCCCCCCGAACTCAGCAAATGAGGAGGTGATTGCATGATTTTAGGGATTTGCAATCGCTCGATAAATGGATAAGCACAGAGATATTGAACTCCCTTGTTTATTATTCTAAGGTCAACAATATAGCTGTATGAGATCCCACTGACATGCTTACTCTAGCCATGTGGGATGTGATTGAGATTGTGCCTCTATCAATCTGGGCACTAACACTTCACAATCTTTCCTTTAACAATTGAGGAAGAACAAAATAAAAGCTCCCATGCAACCCAGTGCTCCACAGACCAAGCAGCATTGCAGCCTTGCATCAGTACAGCAATGCAGAGTTCAGAAAAGTGAGCAAGGGAGATAAATAGGAGGTGCAGACTGTGGTACAAGGTTCAGAGATAGAATTCCCACATCGGCCTCACTCAGAATACTGCATTCAATTTAAAATAAATTGTTCTTGGGATGTAGCGTCACTAGCTCGACCACCATTTTCTGAGCAGCTCTGATTGGCTAGTTAAGGGTCAACCACATTGCTATGGGTCTGGAGTCACATATTGACCAGACCTGGTAAAGACAGATTTCATTCCCTTAAGGGTTTTAATGTGCCTGTTAGTTTAGATTTCAAGTTCACTCCAAAATTCATTGGCACTGCCACGTCCTATGAATCAGAGCAGCTCTGCAATATATTCAAATGTGGTTGTTTCCTTCATTTCTCGTTAATTATGGAATATTGTAAAATGGTAAACCTTTTCATTAAAGCAGCTGAAAACAAATTCATCGGCTAAAATAAGCATTCTTAATAAATCTTGCACCTGTGAAGAACCTGATGTATGATCATTCAAGAAAATATTTAAAAATTTAAAATATTAAAAAGCTAACCTGCATACTTATCATCATCCTGAGCTACAAATCTTCTCAAAATTGCTAATATTAAAATCTGTATTGAAACATTAATATGTTCAATCCTATTTAGTAATCTGTCCTTAAATGTTAGATGCATTAGTCAGGGGTAAATATAGGGTAGGGTAATGGGTCTGATTGGGTTAGTCTTTGGAGATGTGGACTTGTTGGGCCAAAGGGCCTAATTCCATATTGTAGGGAATCTAATGCAATTTAATCTAGGAAGCGATATTGGAACAGAGTAGGGAATTGTGACAAATTGGCTAGTGCTTTCAAATTGCCTGCAAAGGCTCTATTTTGTATTCTTATGAATATCTTTTTTAATGTTATGCTTTTTTAAAAATAGAATCACGCAATGGGTATAATATAGAAAGTGATAATTTAGTCTGTTATGTTTGTCTGGCTCTCTGAAGGAGAAATTCACTGCCATTCTCCCTGTGGGGCCTTGACATTTAACTTTTTTAGATAACCAACTAATTCTCTCTTGAATGCCTCAATTAAACCTTTCTCCAAGACTCTTTTAGGCAGTGCATTATAGACCCAAACCATCTGCTGTGTTTTTGCTCATATTTCCATTGCTTCTTTTGTCAGTTACTTTAAATCTGTGCCCTCTTCTCAATACTTACAGCAATAGGACCAGTATCTTCTCTGTCCAGATCTTTAGGATTTTGAATTTTTTATGTCAAATTTTGTCTTAATCTTTGCTTCTCCAAGGAGAATAGTCCCGCCTTCTCCAATATACTGATGGAAATTTCCTCACCCCATCACTTTTTTATTTATTTGTTCGTGGGATGTGGGTGTCTCTGACAAGGCCAGCACTTATTTTTCATCCCTTATTGCCTTCAAAGAGTGGCTTTTCAGGCCATTTCAGTGTGTGGAAAAATAGTCAACCACATTGCTATGGGTCTGGAGTCACATGTAGGCCAGACCAGGTAAGGACGATAGATTTCCTTCCTTAACGGACATTAGTGAACCAGATGGATTTTTGTGACAATTGTCAATGGTCATGTGATTAGCATTAAGCTAGTTTTTAAAAAAAAAATTGAATCCAAATTTCATCGCCTGCCATTGTGTGTTTTGAACCCACATCCCCAGAACATTAAGAACCCTGAATTGCTAAGCTGGGACGCTATCTCTATGTCTCAGCCCTCTCAACAAAGACTCTATTACTTGTCCATACACCCAGCTTTCATCTTCCATGATGAGAGTGAATGCTTTTAAACTATTTCTGGACTGGCTAAGGCTTCTGACCAGCAGGAGGCAATGGTGAAGTGGTAAAGTCATACGACTAGCAATCCAGAGCCAGGCCAGTGTTGTAGGAAGATCGGCTTGTATCTCTCCACTGCAGCTGATGAAATTCAAGTTCATTAAAACCAAAATCTAGCATTAAAAGTCAGTCTGATGGCAAATTGTAACTACTGTCAAGTTTTGTAAAAACCGATTTTGTTCACTAACGCCTTTCAGGGAAGGGAATTTGCCATCCTGACCTATATGTGACTCCAGACTCACACAATGTGAAAAATCTGCCTTCTGAAATGGCCCAACAGCCACACCATTCAAGGACAATTAGGAATGGGCAATGAATGTTGACCCAGATATCATGAATGAATTAAAACCAGGCTGAGGAATGGCAGATGTAGTTTAATTTAGATAAATGCTAAGTGTTGCATTTTGGCAGATCAAACCAGGGGAGGACTTCCACAGTCAATGATAGTGCCCTGGGGAATGTTTTCGAACAAAGAAATCTAAAGGTACAGGTTCATAACTCCTTGAAAGTGGAGTCGCAGGTAGACAGGGTGGTGAAGAAGGCTTGCTTGCTTTCATCAGTTAGACCACCGCGTATTGGAGTTGGAATGTCTGTATAAGACATTGGTGAGGCCACACTTTGAGTACTGCATGCAGTTCTGGTCTCCCTATTATAAAAAATATATTATTAAACTTGAAAGTATGCAGAAAAAAATTACTAGGCTGCTACCTGGACTGGAGGTTTTGAGTTATAAGGAGAGGCTGGATAGGCTGAGGACTTTTTTCCCTGGAGTGTAGAAACTGAGAGATGTCCTTTTGAGGTATATAAAATCATGAGAGGCATAGATAATGTAGATAGGCAACAGCTTTTCCCTATGATAGGGGAGTCTGAAATGAGAAGATATCGGTTTAACGTGCAAGGGGAAGGTACAAAAGGGTCCAGAGGGGCAATTTTTTTCACTGAGAGGGTGGTGAGTGTCTGGAATGGACTGCCAGAGATAATGGTGGAGACGCGTACAATTTTGTCATTTAAGAAACATTTAGACAGATACATGGATGGGATAGGTATGGAAGGATAAGGATCAAATGCAGACAAATGGGCTTAGTTTATTTGTGAAAACTGGGCAACATAGACAAGTTAGACCAAAGGGCCTGTTTCCATGTTGTAAACCTCTATGACTCTATGAAAATCTTTCTAACCATCATTGGGGTTGCAAAGACCATTCAGGGTTCAGCTGTAGCACAGGCCAAAGGTCGAGTTATTTTGTGAATAGGGGTATACTTAAAGAATTCAGAATCATTCAGTGTTACATTGCAAAATAAAGGGTCATTCCGACAATCATGCCTGCACTGGCTCTTCAATCCAGCATCATTACCCAGTGCAATCTCTTGCTTTCTCCCCATACCATTGCACACTATTTCTATTGACATAATCATCCTATGCCTTGAATACCTCAATTGAACCTGCCTCCACCACATTTCCAGGGAATATTTCCATTACACTAACTACTTGCTGTGTGAAACATTTTTATTTTACTTTACCCTTGCTTCTATTACACATTGCTTTCAAATTCCATCTAGTTACTAACAAGGCTAAAGCTTGGCTCTGTACCCTGTAACTGAATCAGTAATAAATAAATAATTGATTCTGCGTGGATTGTTGCTCCCCTTTGCGGTCAAGAGGCCATAGAGTGAGAGGAGGTAGGTTCAAAATTGAGATGAGGAGAAACTGTCTTTCTCAGAGGGTTGTGAATCTGTCCCAGAGTGCGGCAGAGACACGATCAATCAACAGATTCAAGACAGAAATAGATACGTTTCTGGTGAAGAGTGGGATAAAGGGGAGCAGGCAGGAGAGTGGAGTTGGGCTCATGATCATGTTAAGTAGCCGAACTGCCTACTCCCGCTCTTAATTCCTATGTTCCTGTGCAGCAAATATAAACAAGTAATCCAATTTGTTCTGAACATTGCATTTCACTGACTTTCTTCACCAGTGGACAATCAATGAAACAATGGACCGTTCAGAATAAACAATTCACCACATCCCAGTGTTATGCCTCACTGAGGTAGTTCACTGGAAATCAAGCCCTATGATTTCAGTCATCATCACAGAAATTAAAGCTTTTTTATAAGTATTCCCTAACTTTCTTGCCTTTTAGACCCAGGTTGGCAAAAAGCATGGACCAGCGTATTATCCTTTTAAAAAAAAGACAAATCACTACAAATAAATAGATTCTAAGTACAGATGGATAGTTATAAGCCGTTAGCATAATACTCTACTAGTTAATACACGAATGCCTTCATAAATCCCCATATATATACAGATACACAGACACACACACACACACACACTGCGACTTGAATAAAAGACTAGGAAAGCAGTATAGTCTTCCCTGCTCACAGGATTTGCTGAGATGAACCTATGTTTTGTCAGGATGTGCTCCTCCTTAACCTTCCTTCTCCAGGTACTTTAATTTGTTTGCAGGAGGTGCAGAGTGGAAAGAGTAGGAGAAAGTGAGGACTGCAGATGCTAGAGTACCAGAGTTGAAAAATGTGGTGCTGGAAAAACACAGCAGGCCAGGCAGCATCCGAGGAGCAGAAGAATCGACGTTGTGAGCATAAGCCCTTCTTCAGGAATGAGGCTGGTGTGCCAAGCGGGCTGAGATAAAGGGTAGGGGGGAGGGAATTTGGGGGAAGGGCACTGAGAATATGATAGGTGGAAGGAGGTGAGGGTGAGGGTGATAGGCCAGAGAGGCGGTGGGGGCGGAGAGGTCGGGAAGAAGATTGCAGGTCAAGAGGGCGGTGCTGAATCCGAGGGTTGGGACTGAGATAAGGTGGGGGGGAGGGGAAATGAGGAAGCTGCTCCGGCCTATCACCCTCCTTCCACCTATCGTATTCCCAGCACCACTCCACCAAATTCCATACTCCCTACCTTTTATCTCAGTCCGCTTGGCACACCAGCCTCATTCCTGAAGAAGGGCTTATGCCCGAAACATCGATTCTCCTGCTCCTCGGATGCTGCCTGGCCTGCTGTGTTTTTCCAGCACCACATTTTTCAAACTGGAGGTGCAGAGTGACTGGTTCACACTTAGAATGGTCTTCAACTTATGAATTAAAAATCACAGTTTACAGCAACTGTTTTTCAGCAATACCTGTACACAGATCTGTACTAACAATGCCAGTTTAATTCATTCCATGTGACATCCAGAAACAGTTTGAGGCACTGGATATTAGGGGTTCTACAGAGACAGATGAGCATTTTCAATTGCTTGTGATTAATCTGGTTAACAAAAAAAAGTCACAGATTTTGATACCTCTGGGAACTCACACAAGCAGCAAATTGCGAGCATGTGGTTAAATCTGTGTGCAAAAGCTGAAACACTTCTAAGATTATACAAAGCAAAACCTAAACTGTTCTCCCTGAAAAACAAAGGATTGAAACACAAGTTCAGCAAGTGGAAGAGCACTCTGAAAGTGACAGTGGAATGAATATTTCATGGATGTAAGTTGGGCAAGAGATGATTTGGAACAGACTGCTGCTCGTAATAATAGCAAGAGAACCTTTGATTCAGATGAGAGAATGTAAACCAATGTGCCTCAATCAGTTCACAGGAAGCTAAGTACAAACTGGGAATGTTTGATGTCAAATTGGCAGACATGGTCTCTCATGTCCTGGATCATTTAGACCAAAAGTCACATTTAAAACTACTAGCATGGATTTGTTCTGCACTTTTCCTCCTAGAGTACCAATTTATTTTATTCATTCACAGGACATAGGCTTCATTTCTAGGCCAGCATGGCTTGCTTATCCTTTATTGTCCAGAGGGAAGTTAAAAGTTAGCCATATTGCTGTGGATCTGGAGTCACAAATAGGCCAGAGTAGGTAAGGATGGTAGAAGACAGAAGGTGGTGGTGGAGGGTTGTTTTTCAGACTGGAGGTCTGTGACCAGTGGAGTGCCACAAGGATCAGTGCTGGGTCCTCTACTTTTTGTCATTTACATAAATGATTTGGATGTGAGCATAAGAGGTACAGTTAGTAAGTTTGCAGATGACAGCAAAATTGGAGG
>NC_057710.1:12923537-12978188 GCF_004010195.1 Chiloscyllium plagiosum
ATGGGTATATGAACAGGAAGGTTTTGGAGGGATATGGGCCGGGTGCTGGCAGGTGGGACTAGATTGTGTTGGGATATCTGGTCGGCATGCTGTACACCTCTATGACTCTATTTCCTTCCTGTAGGGCATTAGTGAATCAGATGGGTTTTTTGAACAACCAACAATGGTTGCCCGGTCATTATTAGGCTCTCTGCCGTAGCGGGATTTGAACCTGAATCGCTGGATTAGTAGCCGAAAAATAATACCACTCGGCTACTACCTCCCATCTGGTTGGTAGCTAAAAGAAGGTTGGAAAAGTTTATGTGAGTGATTTTAATTTTGCTTTATTCTTTCATGAGATGTAAGTATTACTTGCAAGGCCCACATTTATAGCTGATCACTGATTGCTCCCTGAACCAAGTTGTTTGCGAGCCATTTCAATTGTGGGGGGGAGGAGGGGAGATTCTCTTTACAGGTGCTGGGAAGCCTGATAGTGGGACAGTAAGCAATCAATTCGGACTAAAACATGGAAATAGCTATGGTGCTATTGAAAGTGGTTTTCCAGCTGGCTGATTGCGCCCCCCCCCACCCCCCCACCCACCCCCAACACGAACATTAAATTCCTCCTCTAATCTCTTGTACATTCTCAATGTTAATTGCTTCACCATCAATGGCTGAGCACTCAGCTACTGAGAACTCTGCGTGGCAAGTCTATCCCAACCCAATTGCCTCTTTTCCTTCATTTACGATGCTTCCTGTTCTGATCGAGCTTTTGATCAGCCAGGCACAGAGCTCCTTATGTACTTTGTTTAATATGTCCCTTTGAAATGCCCTGGGAGGTATTATTAAAGGCACTCTATAAGCATAGGTTGGTGCTGCTACGTCATTTCCCAGCCTCGGAGCTATTGCTGTCAAAAGCTTTAGCCTCTCAGCATGACCCTTTCACACGTGTTCCTTGCTGATATCAAGGATTCCTTTCACTTTGATTATGGCCTCCTATGTGCTGTCTTCCTGCTTGTCAGAAATAAGCAAACTCTTCAAAAGCGAAATATTTTAACCTGAAGTAAAGTTGAACATTGAATGTGACCATGTCAGCCTGCCTTCATATTACTTTCTATCTGATCGTGCATTGTCATGTTATAGTATAGATTGTATTAATTAGATTGTATTCCAGTACTCTAGCAGACTGGAATACACAACAGATTTGATGTATTAAAAGAAATGCTGGAAATATAAAGCAACTACTTAAGCATCGCAGGGAAGAGGCAGTATATTGAGCACATTGCCATTGCTATGAAGACGCTTCATTATTAATATTTTTGTGTATTCATGTGAAAGGATTATGGAGAGTGGTGCATTGAAATACTAAAACCTGATTTTTTTGAACATGTCACAAAAAGGCCAAGAGAATCCTGTGAGTAGATTGGGCATTCTTTTCACATTTATGTTTTCTTCTGAGCATTGGAAGACATGAAAGATTTCCAGAGGTTTCTGCCCAGGAATGCTCTACTTGCACTTGAGGCAAAATCACAGATACACGATTCACCATTTAAAGTTATCTGTAGACCAAAATGGATGTGGTAGGCACATCGTAACAGACTTGGTGAGGGACACCACTCTACAGCCCTTATGGTGGCACCTGGTTCACTGAGCAGAAATAAAAATCATCTTATAAGGTTAGGAGTTAGACTGTGATAAGCTTACGATTAGTATGCATGCTAACCTGGTGTCATTGAGTGTCTTTGTACAAAGTGACAAGATTGATTTTTGGCATTAGTCCTGTGAACAATGTGCTTGGACCAATGCTGTCAATTCTAAATTGCATCTTAAGGATGTGTAGGAAATACAATAAATGAATTATAGAGTCAAACACTCCAAAAGATCGACTGCACAGGAAAAGGCCCATTGATTCATTGTGTCTGTGTCAATCAAGAAAAAAAATCACTAGCCATTCTAATCCCATTTTCCAGCACTTGGTTCATAGCCTTATATGCATCACAAATGCACATCTAAATACTTCTGAAATTTGATGAGGGTTTCCCCCTCACCCACTCTCATAGGCAGTGAATTCCACATTCCCACCACCCTCTGGGTGAAAACGTTTTCCTCACATCTCCTCTCAACCTTCTGTCCCTTGTCTTAAATCTACACCCCCTCCCCCACCCCACAACCACCACCCCCCCGCCCCAAGTCATTGATCCCTCCATCAAGGGGAAACGTTCCCTCCTGTCTGTCTATCTCCTCATAATTTTATACATCTCAATCATGTCCCCTCATAATCTCCTCTGCTCTCAGGAAAACGGCCTCTGTCTGTCCAATCTCTCTTCGTAACTAAAACTCTCCAACCCAGGAAACATCCTGGTAAATCTGCTCTGCACCCTCTCCATTACATCCCTCTTATAACATGGATTCCAGAACTGCAATGCTGTTTGAAGGCACATGATGGCAATCAATGTTTGAACTGTCCACAAGATGCATAGAGTAGTTGAATGCTGCTTCCTTGCTGGATTCCGTTGTGTGATATCTTTTTGTTCATTTGTTCTCAAGATTCTGAAAGTATTATTGAGCTGGTTTACCACCTGCTATCAGGAATGGTGTCTAATGTGTCAAGTGGTTAATCTTCATTGAGTATGTACATGTCTATTTAACCACCCCTGGAGGAGACAGGTTGGTGTGCCAGATGTTTAAGAAGATGTATGATGGTGAGATAATTAAGGACGTGTATTTACTGTGATGGTGCCAGAACAAGATGGAACCTGGACTTGTGTACAGTCTCTATTACCAAGTGAAACCTTATGACAGAAAGATCAATTTTGTTTTCTGCACAATGTAAAGATTTACATTTATGCACTGTGAGATATCTCAAGGGGGACTACCATTGACCAAACGCTGACTGGACCAGCCATATTAATATTATGCCTCCAACAGCAGGTCAGAGGCTGAGAATTTTGTAATGAGTAACTCATCTTTTTTTCATTTGTTTATGGGATGGACCAGTATTTATTCCCCATCTCTAATTGCTCAGGTGGCAGTAAGAGTCAAACACATTGCTAGGGGTCTGGATCAGCTGTAGGTCACCCCAGATAAGGAGTCTGTCCATCATCCATCCATCATTGACTTCAGGACATAAGGTGGAGGGCATGCTCCTGTCTCCATCAATGGTGCTGAGGTGGAGATGGTCAAGATGATGGTCCTAGGATGATGATCACCAACAATCTGTCCTGGATCACCTACATTGATGCAATGGTCAAGAAGGCACAACCAAACCTCTACTTCCTCAGTAGGGCTAAGAAAGTTCAACATATCTGCAAGGATTCTTGCTAACTTTTATAGATACCCCATGGAACTCTGAATGAATTGCAATTTAGTACAGCAACTGCTCTGCGCAGGACTGTTAAATAAACTACACAGCCTAGCCCATCACACAAACCAGCCTTCCATTTATTGACTCCGTCTACACTTCCTGCTGCCTTGTAAAGGCAGCCTACATCATCAAAGACCCCTCCCACCCTATTGTAATCTCTTCCGATCTCTTACATCAGGCAGAAGATATGAAAGTTTAAACACACATACCAACAGATTCAAGAACAGCTTCTGCCCTGCTGTTAATCGATTTCTGAATGGACCTTTCAAATTTCAAATCTAATGTTGTTCTTGCTTTTTGTGCACCTTCTCTGCAGCTGTAACATTGTATTCCTCTCTGTTCAAGCACCCTAATGCACTTTGTATGGTGTGATCTGCCTGTTCTACACAGAAAACAAAACTTTTCACTGTACCTAGGTATATGTGACAATGATTAATCATTTTCTTTTAAACATCAGCTACAAGGTACAAGTCAGGAATGTGATGGAATACTCTCCACTTGCCTGGATGAGTACAACTCTAGTAACGCTCAAGAGGTTCAACATCATTGAGGGTAAAGCAACTCGCTTAATTGGCATTTCATCAACCACCTTCAACTTTCACTCCGTTAACCATCAATGCATAACGATAGCACTCATTTAACTGCTGTTGAAGTGTAATCACATACAAATATATAGATAGTGCTGACACATTAGACGACTCCAGACACCATTCCTGATAGCAGGTGGTAAACCAGCTCAATACTACTTACTGAAATTTGAGAACAAAGGAACAAAAAGATATCACATAACGGAATCCAGCAAGGAAGCAGCATTCAACAACTCTATGCATCTTGTGGACAGTTCAAACATTGATTGCCATCGTGTATTGTAATCCTTTAATCGCTGCTAGGCACTTCCCTTTCCTCTCCATCTACAAGCCTCTGCCTCAATTCTATATATTTGTATGTGAGGATCATTAGTAGATACAAATGACTTTACAGCTGATATATGCTCATTCACCTTTAAGGAAGCACAACCCTTTAACTGGGGCAGATGGCCAACAATTCCTGCTACTCCATTTAGTCTGGATCTCTGCTCAGGCACAATAGCCTCAGCTGAAATGAAAACGTCTGGACAATCAGGACCGTTTTATATAAGAGCAGCTTCTACTGGCACAGACGTCTCTCTCCTATACAGTTTGGGGTCAGCTGGAAGCAGAGATCTGATTCATACAAACATCTGAGCTTGGTCCCAGCATTGATGCTGAAAATGTGTTGCTGGAAAAGCGCAGCAGGTCAGGCAGCATCCAAGGAGCAGGAGAATCGACGTTTCGGGCATGAGCCCTTCTTCAGGAATGAGGAAAGTGTGCCAAGCAGGCTAAGATAAATGGTAGGGAGGAGGGACTTGGGGGAGGGGTGTTGGAAATGCGATAGGTGGAAGGAGGTCAAGCGATGGAGGAGTCCAAGGACCTGCATGTTCTTGGTGGAGTGGGAAGGGGAGTTGAAGTGTTGAGCCACGAGGTGGTTGGGTTGGTTAGTCCGGGTGTCCCACAGGTGTTCCCCAAGTAGGCGGCCTGCCTCCCCAATATAGAGGAGGCCACATCAGGTGCAGCGGATGCAGTAAATGATGTTTGTGGAGGTGCAGGTGAATTTGTGGCAGATTGATGCACAAGTCTCTCTCCGCCCACAATGATTATATACCAGGTAATTTCAGCCAACACACTGTGGAGGTTTAAGTTATTCTGTTATAATCTGACGTGATTTATTTTGTCAGTTTCAAGAATAATGGTGATTTCGATTCAGAATTATTCTGATGTTACAATTAAGTTTCCTCGTGTACTTCTACATGATCATTTGTGCTTGTTAGTAAGGGCTCACTTAGAATACTTTGGACACGGATTTATTCTAATTTGTGTGTTTGATTAAGCATTCTGAGGAGATGGGACAATGGTATGAGGAAAAAGGAGACAAAAGCCTGTGTAAGGTTAAAATCACACAACACCAGGTTATAGTCCAGCAGGACAACCACCAGATGAAGGAGCGTCACTCCGAAAGCTAGTGCTTCCAATCAAACCTGCTGGACTACAACCTGGTGTTGTACGATTTTTAACTTCATACACCCCAGTCCAATACCGGCATCTCCAAATCATGCCTGTGTAAGGACAGGCTATGTGTTATTTCAGCCAGGGTTGATGACTTGAAACTTGTTTCTCTCTATCACTTCTTCTGTGGCATTGCTCATGAATTGAAATTATAGTGAGTGCAAAGAAATAAATCTCAAAGTCCTTTGTGGATTAGAATGATTTGAGATGAGGAAGGAATTTGAAATTAAGCCTTTTTTTCCGCTGGGTGTCGGTCCCATTTTGGAAGGACCCAATTGTGCTAAGTTCCCTTTGCTATAACAATACAGGATAAGGCAGGATGGCCAGAAAAGTGTCAGGTTCTCCATCCTCCTCACCTAAAGTTCAGTGCTTCAGGGAGTATTCGGAAGTCCTTTCCATATATTTGCAATTATAAAGTAAGGGTACTTATCAAAACAACATTGAAGGGAAAAAAAGGAAAGATGATTCCTAACATAAGTGATTACTTTTCCAAACTAAAGCAAATATAAACATCTAATAATTATGAAAATAGGACATCAACCTTAAGATTTGGAGCTAATATCTAACTTGCTAATTAAACTCAATGATGATGGGTTTAACCTCTAAAACCTGGATTTGGATTGTTTCACAGAGATTAAAATGTTAAAAATTTGAGACAGGAACTCACTCGACATTGAGGTCACCCATTTTTTGGATTTACCAGAAATAGGAGGAAAGGCTGGTGATGGATTTGCAATGAAGTGATGGCTCAATTGTTGATTTTTTAAAAAGATCATGGCAAGTCTTTAACAGTCTTCATTTAAATGCATATCAGGTTTCCCTCATGCCTTGAGGAACCCCTCAGGTAAAAGGAGACTTTCAAGTTCAGATCCATCCACTGACTTTGAGCCATAAAAGTGATTTCTCCTTCTACATCCTCTCCAGTCCAGTCTGCAGGTAACTCTAGTCCAGCACTTTGTGAGTTTGACTTCCAACATCTTGCAAACTGACCAAGTCATGACAAACAGCATAATTAGAGATATGGAATCAATATCACTCTGCTCATACTTTCCAATTCTGGAACAAAGTTGGAAAGAAAGTAAATTTCCTGTAAGCTGCCTTTGATTGTTCATTAAATGCAATGTACCTGACAGGAAAAATCAGATTTCCTCGGATCTGAGGAAGGGTCACTACATCTTCTAACAAATTTTGCTTTTGGTCCACATTTTCTCTTTTGTGTGAAATGCTATGAACACAGATGTCCAAATTGGAATGAGGAATGTTACTTTGTGATTTAATCAGTCTGGTCTCTGCTGATTCAGCATGACTACTGCATCTCCACACAATATGGCCATGCCTGTAGAGCTTAATTCAAAGTATCCTCCTGAGTAATGATGGCGGAGTTGTTGGGATAATGCTTGTTCACTGTACATATGTGCTTAACATCAAAGAGATGTATAAAAGCAGTATAATTAGAGTTCTAATTTCCTCACCTCTTCTCCTGGCTGATTGAATTACAACCATCTTCTTCACAAAATTCAAGTTTACCCAAATGTGAAAAAGACTGGACTGAGCTCAATGCTGCATACTGTGAGATTTGGATTAGATCGTCATAAAATGAGCCTGAAAATTCCTTTTCGCCTCTCCCTCCACTCCTCTTGTGCTGCGGTTCATAAATCTGAGCAACTAGTCGACATAATAAGATTAATTCCAGTTCTGCAGCAGCCAATGTATAGGTATCAATGGATTTCTCAAAGAGCACCATCTGGTGCACATGCTAAGTAATTGTCAGGACCCATTAACAGAGGTCATTATTTATGATGTTGCAACATTGGCTACTTCCCAAAAGTGTTAAAGTGTTTTGGCAGAATCTATCTGAAAAAAGCTGGAATGACATGTCTCTCTGGGATCCATTTATTGCATTGATTTTAACGTGAAACGTCTTTACTGGCTGTAAAGGGCCTTGGATTGTCCAGAGTTCATGAGGTGATATTGCAACATAAGAGCAGGAGGTAGGACCTAGGAGCAGTACAGTCCATTAAGTCCCTTCAAGCCTGTGCTGCTATTCAATAAGATCATGCCTGATTTGGATGTGGCCTCATCTCAATTTCCTGTCTACCTCATCCATAAGCTTTGATTCGCTTGTCAATTGAAAATCCTTCCAACGTATCCCCAAATAAACTCAATGATCCAGCCTTGACTGTTACTGAGAAGAAACTTCCATGCTTTAATGACCCTGTGATAGTAAAATATTCTCCTCATCTCTATCTTAAAAGGGGGACCTCTTGCTCTCAAACAGAATTCCCATTCTGTATTTTTCTTTCTTCTTTTTAAGAGCTATGTTTGAGGACAGCAGCAGGGATATCTTACTGCAATTATGCAGGGCTTTGTTGTGATCATCCCTGGAATATGCATGCAGTTTTGGTCTCCTTATGTGAAGAAAGATGTTCTGGTTATGGAGGGAGTGCAGTGAAGATTTGCCAGACTGGTTCCTGGGATGACAGGACTGATGTATGAAGAGAGGTTGATCAGTTCAAGTTACATTTGCTCGAGTTCAAAAGAATATCAGGGGAGTGGCAGGATCTAATGGCAACCAATAAAATTCAGTCAGGACAAGGCAGAGTAGATACAGGAAGGATGTTCCTGAAGGTGGGGGATATTCAGAAGCGGGCATCACATTCTAATGATACAAAGTGAACCATTTAGGACTGAGATGAGGAGAAATCTTTTCAGCCAGAGAGTAGTGAAGTTATGGAGAGCAGTACTTCAAAACACAATCGAGGCCAAGACATTGTGTGACTTCAAGAAGTAGTTAGATATAGCAACGGGGCTGAAGACATCAGAGGATATGGGGAAAGGTAGAAGCAGACGATTGAGTGGGAATAATCAACTGTGATCATAATATTTGACACAGCAAATTGGATGGGCCAAATAGCCTGCTCCTGCTCTTATTTTCTATGTTTTGTTTTGGTCAATTCTAGGTCAAAATGCCATTTACTTTCTTCACTGCCATTTGCCCCCACATGCTTGCTTTCAGCCACTGGTATTTAAGGATATCCAGGTCTCATTGCACTTCCCCCTTTCCCTATCTAACACCATTCAAACACTGTAATTGCTGTGCTATTTTTTGATGTAATCAGACTGTGAATGCTGTATGTTCCAAGTAATTGTTGATATATGGATCCTGCATGATGGCTCAGTGGTTAGCACTGCTGCCCCACAGCACCAGGGACCTGGGTTCAATTCCAGCCCTAGGTCGCTGTCTATGTGGAGCTTGCACATTCTCCATGTGTCTGGGTGAGTTTCCTCTGGGTGCTCTGGTTTCCTCTCACAATCCAAAGATGTGCAGGTCAGGTGTATTGCCCATCGTAGATTCTCCATAGTGTTTGGACTGTTTAGGTGCATTAATCAGGGGCAAATGTAGAGTAATAGCATAGAGAAGTGGGTCTGGGGTGGGTTACTCTTAGGAGGGTCAGTGTGGACTTGTTGAGCTAAATGGCCTGTTTCCACACTGTAGGGATTCTATGATTCTAGTAAGTCGCCAACTTTTTAGTTTTCAATATGTTGCGTTTATAATCACTTCCCTCCAGCCCTAGGTCCAAAATCCCACATTTTCCATATTCCTTGTGCTAGCTGCGGGAGCCAGTTTGGCGGAGCAAGTTGAGTACCACATTTTCTTCCTTATAATGTCCGCAATGCTCCGGGATCGCGTGTAAAATCCATAAACTGCTGAATTCAGCACCACGGCCAGCACCCAACCTTCGCTTCCTTCACCTGATGAAGGAATGACGCTCTGAAAGCGAGTGTGCTTCCAGTTAAACCTGTTGATCTATAACCTGGTGTTGTGGGATTTTTAACTTCGCCAGAGCAGTTCCAAAGACCCAGCGCGGATTTTAACCTCTTGGAAGAACTTCTTAAGTAAAAGTCAACCCCCTGCCTTTTGCCTTAAAAAACTCCTTCTCAAAAACTCAACCAAATATCATGGAATCATGGCCCAATGGCTATTTTAGCCGTACAGCTGTAGGATGGAGGGCCAGCGAGACTTTCAGTCAACAACTAGTCAAGAAGAGGCAGGGGTTATCCCCAAATACATACGCCTTATTGACTTTTATTTTCGCTTGCTTCTCTTGTAAAGATAAGGTCTTCCCTGTCTCTCAACTCACTTCCTCCCCAGTTGTGAAGGCCACCTCTAACGCCACGATTTCCCTGGACACTGAGTTAAATGCCTCTCCGGTGAAAGCTTCCTTCTGTTTGACATACATCTCCCACTCACCAACCACCCGCCTTTGAGTTCTGTTCTCTCAAGTTATACTGATGAGATTGCAGCATGAAATTGCCCCTTGCCTTGCTCTAGTGAGGGCAGGGTGATTGGCAGAAAACCTCAATTCCAGCCACAGGTTACAGTGGAACCTGCTTCCCCTTAATTTCTGGCCAAACGTTTCTCCTTCAACGTATTTTCCATCTCATCACTATTTGTAGCATATTGGTGTGTACAAAAATGACAGTATCATTTGCTTACATAACAGCAGTGTCTGCTCTTCAAGGTAATTATCCAGATCTGTATTTAAATACCAGCCTGTCTATCTTTTTTTTTGAAAAGGAGTCTCTGTATGAATGTAATGTATTCTGCCACATTCTGTCAAACAGCAACAGTGATGATCTTTGTTATTTTCAGTATTTCAATCATGCAGGAAGGTAAATAAATTGATTGGAAATACTAGATAATGTCATTCATTTATATGCAAATGCTCATCCTTGTTACAGGCTTACAGAACTGAACCCTCTTGTCTCGGTATTACCTAATGAGTGCTAAAAATACAAACCAATATTGCCTCAAACACTGTAAGAATTAACGAGGCATCAGGCAAAACAAGCTGTGATGAGTAACAAACCACAGTTAAGGGAACACGGTCCAAATACAACTATCAAGTGATATTGTTTGCTACTGGGTTCAACAGAAACATGGTTTACAATTAATTGAGGTAATTATGAATGGATAAGAAATAAACTGACTGGAGTGGAACTGTTAATGAATAAGCTGCCAACTGGTGGAAAATCAATATTACCACATTTCTTTGTAATTCTGATGTTTTTCTCAGTCATTCGTAGGTTGTATGCATCGCTGGCTATGCAGATTTTACTGTGTAGATTTCCAATTGCCTTGGAGAAGTTGAGAATGAACTCTTGAGCTGCTGTAGTCTTTGATGTGCAGGGGCATTCACACAGTGCCGTGAGGGAGGGAGTTTCGGGGCTTTGACCTGGCCACAGTGAAGGAATATTGATTTAATTTCAAGTTAGGATTGTGTGTGGCCTTGAGGGGCTCCTGACAAGATGCAAGAAGCACAAGTTTGGTTAGTTCTATTGAAACTATTCACCAAGGTGAATTTCTGCAGTGCATCCTTCTGAAGAAGGGTCACTAGACTGGAAAGGTAAAATCTGCTTTCTCTCTACAGATGCTGCCAGAAATCTTCAGCAATTTCTGTTTTTGTTTCAGATTTCCAGCATATGCAGTTCATTGTTATATTTTGGTGAAGAAAATGAATGTTGATAATGATGCTGGTGAGTGAGTGCTTGACAAATGGGTTGCTTTGTCCTGGATAATATTAAGCTTCTTGAGTGTTATTGGTGCTGCACTCAAACAGGTAAGTAGAGGTTATATATTCCTGACTTGTACATTGAAGATGGCAGACAGACTTTGATGAGAAAGAGTGGGATACTCACCACAGAATTGTTAGCCTCTGACTAGCCTTAGTATTTATGTGGTTGGTCCAGTTGAGTTTTTGGTTAAATGGTAACTCACAGAATATAGTGAATGCCATTGTATGCAGTTGGCTGGTTGGCTGGCTTGCGAAGTAGATTGATTTGAAATTGACACTGTAGTGTGGGTTCAATTTCTGTATGGCTGAGGTCGCTGTCTTCACATCTTCACTCTACAGAGGGTGATCCTTAGGTTAGACACTCTCAACCTTAACCTTATTCAGTGAGAGAAGCCAATGTGACTTTCAGATTCTCTCTTATTGGAAAAGGTCATTTCCTTGGATTTGTGTGGCATGAATGTTGTTTCCACTTATTGGGCTAAGCTTGGATGCTGTCCAGTTCTTGCTGAATAGAAGTGCATACTCCTTCAGTATCCAAGGAGTTGGGGCAGCTAAAGCAGTGAGTCTTGGTTATTGGTGAGGGAGCAGGAGCAGCAGAGTCAGGGATTCCTGCTTGAGGGATGAGTGCATGCCCAGCATGGGATTCAATGAGGTGGGCCCAGCAGAGAAGAGATGGTGTCTAAAGAGTTGGTAGATCCAGCGCAGGCAGCGAGGTGGTGAAGGAAAGTGAAGGGACAGATATCACTGGTGAACTGGCTCAGGATTCATGGTGGAGCCAGCGAAGGGAAGATAGACTCTCTTTCAGTGATAAAGTTAGAGTGGTGCTGGAAAAGCACAACAGGTCAGGCAGCTTCCGAGGAGCAGGAAAATTGATGTTTCGGGCAAAAGCCCTTCATCAGGATGCTGCCTGACCTGCTGTGCTTTTCCAGCAGCACTCTAATCTTGACTCTGATCTGCAGCATCTGCAATCCCCGCTTTCGTCTCTCTTTCAGTGGTAGCTTTTTATTCTTAAACTATTCAAAATAGTGTCAGATTGTGGCAACGGTTGAAGCTTTTCACTGTACTTTGCTGTTTGTTCACTGTAAAATGCAAGTGACAATAAATCATTCAAATTCAAGTTCAAGACTGGGGGAAATACAAAAAGCAACAAAATGATAAGGTGGAGAGATGCTGGAAACTGGAATATGCCTTCAAAGGGGAAAATTGTTATAAAGTAGAATGTGGGTCCAGGCAAGACGATAATGACCAATAATGAAACACTAACTTTGCTAAATGAATGCTTTATATCACAGAAGAGGAAAGTTCAATGGTACAATCTACCAGGAGGAGGAACACAGCAATTTCACTCAAGTTATTCATAAATTAAAGGAGTTTAACATAGATAAACCTCCAGAGCTAGTTAATTGCCTTCTTCCCCTCCCCGAAGGATATTAAAAGAAATAGATATTTGAAATTGCAAATGCATTAGTCAGAATTTTCCAAATCTCTCCAGATTCAAGAATTGCAAATTGCTCATTTAAAAAAGCAGGGAAGGAGAAACTTCAGATATATTGGTTAAACTTCACTAGTAGGGAACTCACTGGGACTAATGATAGTAATTGAGCATTTGGACAATTGTGGGCTGATTAAAATATGCCAGTATGGTTTATTGATGGGAAAAAAACATGCCGATAAATATAACTGAAGGTTTCAATATCCCTCATGAATAGGGCTGTTTCCATGGTTATTGTTTTATGTAGATTTTCAGAAAGATTTGGCCAGGTTCTGTGCAAAGGGTGTGGAGTAAAGACTCTTAAAGGAGTTGATATAAATATCAGAAATTTTTAAAAAGTCACATTGACTTGGAACTTTCTACACCCTCAGGACATTCAAACATCACATCCAATGAGGTACCTTTGAAGGTAAATCACTGTGGCATTTTGAGGCAGTTAACTTTGACACAGCAAGCTTCCACAAGCAGCAATATGACAATGACCAGATAACCTGCTTTATGCCAGGACTCTGGACAGAACTTCACACGTCTTCTTTGCATAGTGCCATGAAATCTTGCATGTCAATCTGCAAAGGCAAGATTAAGTCTACCGTTTATTCTTACAGTAGTAGCTCTGATAGAATGGGCAGCGAGGTGGCTCAGTGGTAAGCCCTGCTGCCTCATAGCACCAGGGACCCAGGTTTGATTCCAGCTTGGGCGATTCTCTGTGTGGAGTTTGCACATTCTCCCAGTGTCTGCGTGGGTTTCCTCCGGGTGCTCTGGTTTCCTCCCACAGTCCAAAGATGTGCAGGTCAGGTGAATTGGCCATGCTAAATTGCCTATTAGTTAGAGGGGAATGGGTCTGGGTGGGTTACTCTTCAGAGGGTCGGTGTGGACTTGTGGGGCCGATGGGCCTGTTTCCACACTGTAGGGAACAGGAAATAACATCACCATAGGAAATGACATCACCAACCCAAAGAAACCCAAACATATAAATAGAAAGCAGGAATTTTCAGGATTGCTTCGCATGAAGTCCACTGAAGATGTTACCTAGTAAGGTAACGAAACGTCTGGAAATGAACCTTCCAGCTCAGTGAGCAAACCTATGTCCAAAACCTCAACCTGAGCTACAAATCTTCTCAAAACTCACTGTAGGGAATCTAATCAATCTGATCTAAACAGCACACCTTCAGTACTGAAATGGGCAATCATCCTCAATCCCTGGGGTCAAGTCTTGGAAATGGGGCTTAATCCCACAGCTCCTGCCCAAGAACAATTCCTGGTCCTATGTTGCTAAGGGTAAGAGATGTTCTTATTGACTGCTCAGCCCTATCTCAAAGTCATGGACAATACACAGGGCTACTTTAGTTCTTGTATGTTCAATACCTATGTTCTTTGGTCTGCATCTTTCATCTTCACAGAAGGCTTCTGTTTTGTGTCTTCATCATTGTTGATTTCTTCATCTAATTTAATTGGTTAAATTATAGAGTCATAGAGTCATAGAGATGTACAGCATGGAAACAGACCCTTCACTCCAACCTGTCCATGCCGACCAGATATCCCAACACAATCTAGTCCCGCCTGCCAGCACCCTGCCCATATCCCTCCAAACCCTTCCTATTCATATACCCATCCAAATGCCTCTTAATTGTTGCAATTGTACCAGCCTCCACCACATCCTCTGGCAGCTCATTCCATACACGTACCACTCTCTGCATGAAAAAGTTGCATCTTAGGTCTCTTTTATATCTTTCCCCTCTCACCTAGTTCTAGTTGCCCTCTAGTTCTGGACTCCCTGACTCCAGGGAAAAGACTTTGTCTATTTATCCTATCCATCCCCCTCATAATTTTGTAAACCTCTATAAGATCACCCCTCAGCCTCCGACGCTCCAGGGAAAACAGCCCCAGCCTGTTCAGCCTCTCCCTATAGCTCACATCCTCCAACCCTGGCAACATTCAACAGAGTCTAAAATGTTATTATTAAAAATATTTGCTGGGATTTTATTGCTCAGTTCTTACAGCTCTGATGAAGTGTAGCAGGAATCTTCTTGCATTTCTTATAATGGTTATTCCCTCACAATGGTGCTAAATAGGGAGTATGCGAGTTTGAACCAAGGGCAATGAAAAAACAGGAATATCCAAATCGAGAAGATCTGTTAAATAGGGTCACAGTATTCTTATGGCAATAGCCTTCTAGGTGTTCGAGGTTATGTATCCATTAGATGTTATCAGCTTTGTGATTTGCTGTAATATATCTTGTAGATTGACATACTGTTGGCACAGACTCAATTGCAAAGTGAACTGACTGCCTATTATTGAAGCATTCAGACTGGGATTGCTTCAGGTTCCGAGTTAGCTGATTGCAGTTCAAGGTGGTGATCATGGCACTACGATGGAAGTAGAGCAGACAATACAAAAGGTCGCCTGAGATTCAGCTTCTTCCTGAAACGCAGGAAAACAGGATAAACATAGAGCCACAGCAGGAACACAGAAGTTTGGATTAATTAAAAAGACATGATTTAAACACAGAGTTACATCTTAAACTCAGAGATAAGCATTAATCATATAAGCGCAGTTTAAACTGAGAAATATACCTTTAAACACAGAGATATGACTTAAATATAGAGTTACAGTTTAAACATAGAGGTTTAGTTTAATTTAGTTTAGTCTAAACACTGAACTACAACTTAAACATAGAGACACTGCTTAATCTAGAAAATAAATTAAACACTGGCATAGGTTTGACATAGTAATATGGCTTATTCACTGAAGTATGGATTAATCATTGGAGTATGGCAAATAGTGAGACCAATACAGAAATATTGCCTACACATAGAAGCACAGCTTATGCACACGCTTCAAAACCAGGGGAATTCTTCAGAACAGATCCATGCAATAACCTGCTGTTTCTCTTTACAAGTGTGAAGGGGATCTTTCTTTATCTATTAACTCATGCGACATGGACATCACTGACTGGGCCAGCCTTTATTATTGAGTATATTTGAGACTGGGACAGATAAGTTCGTTATTATCAACTGTATCAAGAATTATGGAGAGAATGGGGTTGAGAGACTTACAAGCCATAATTGAATGGCAGAGCTGACTCGATGGGCTGAATGGCCTAATTTCTGCTCCTATGTCTTATTACCCATCACTGGAGAGCTGCCTTCTCCAACACCATGTGATGTAGGTACACTCACAAAGCCATTAGGGATGGAGTTCCACGATTTTGAGCCCATTTTGATTTGCTGTTTATGCCAGCATTGTCTGTCTGTATTTCAGAATATCGGATATTGAGTCTTAATTTTTTTTAAAATGTGTGATTTGAAGGTGCATGTTAATGTTGTTTTTTAAAAAAAAAAGCTAAGGAGCACTTTTTACAATAATGTTCCATTTTTTCTAATGGTGTGTGCTGTGTGTGTATGTACTTTGTTCCCACAGTGAGAAAACCTGGTCAGACAGATTACTATATGCACAATCCTTATGATAGCTGTCAGAACTCTTATCACATTCAAAGGATTGCAGCTGTTACAAGCTAATTCCCATCTGTTTGATGGACAGGATTTACTTTACAGCTGACATGTTGATGATTCATCATTTCTCCCCTGTCAGAAGATTTCAACCAAATACAACTCGACTGTCATTTCTCTGCGCTTCCCACATCCCATTTCTCAGCAAGAAAGGATGTTTTACACATCCTGATGACGTTTCACTTATGAGAAAGGAAGGTTTTTAATCAGTGAGGGTATGCATGGTTTCGGGGAAAAAGCAGCACTGGAGGATTATCAGATCAGCCCTGAACCCATTCAGTAGTGGAGCAGAGTCGATGGGCCAAATGGCCAACTTCTGCTCTGAAATTGTGTTATAGCAGCCAGAGCTGGCATCTCACCAAAATAGGCACACCTTGTGTGAGAGTTCAGACAACAAGTGTTAGAAAGCTACTTTATCCAGAGGGGTATTGTAGCCAATCTCATCCCTGTCCTTAGTGACTAGTCGGTCACCTGCACAATTGTAGTCAGGTCTCCCATGACAATGGCTTCACCACCCCACATTCTGAACAGTGTTCCGACTTTATAAGCATTGCTTTCAATTGTTCTACTCAGAGTCATACAGCACAGAAAAGGTCCCATGGCCCATCAAAGCTGCACCAATCTACCTACACTTATCCTGCTAACCAGCGTGAAGCCCATACTGTTGATTATTATGACATTCTGACAGATCACCTGACTACTTTTTTAGAGGTTTTGAGGTTTCCTGCCTCAACTATCCTCCCAAACAGTGCATTCCAGGATCCCACCACCCTCTGGGTAAAATAAAAATGTTTTCCTCAAATCCTCTCTAAACCTACTGCTCTTCACCTTGATATGGTTGAATATTGTCAAAATAAGGTTTGGAGGTCATGTTGCAGCTATACAGGACATTGATTAGGCCACTTTTGGAACACTGTGGGCAATTCTCATCTCCTTCCGACAGGAAGGACATTGCAACTTGAACCTTGAAAGGTTTCAGAAGAGGATGGTGCCAGAGGTGGAGGGTTTGACTACTGGGTGGGTCTGAATAGGCTGGGGCTATTTTCCCTGGAACGTCGGAGGCTGAAGGGTGATCTTATAGAGTTTTAATAAAATCATGAGGAGCATGAATAGGATAAATAGACAAGGTCTTTTCCCTGAAGTGGGGAAGTCTAGAACTAGAGGCCATAGGTTTAAGGTGGGAGGGGAAAGATTTAAAAGGGACCTGAGGAGGAAATTTTTCGCATAGGGTGGTGTGTGTATGGAATGATTTGTCAGAGGAAGTAATGGAGGCTGGTGCAGTTATAACATTTAAAAGGCAGCTGGATCTGAAAATGAATAGGAAGGGTTTAGAGGGATATAGGTCAAGTGCTGGCAAATGGGACTAGATGAATTTAGGATATCAGGTAGGCATACACAAATTGGACTGAAGGGTCTGTTTCTGTGCTGTACATCTCTATGACTCTATGATTGTATGACATGGATTGGAAAGGTTGAGAAGGATATTGGCCGAGTGCAGGGAAATGGGGTTAGTGTGGATGGATGTTTTGGTCTGTGTGGATCAGTTTGGGTCAAAGGGCCTGTCTCCATGCTGTACGGCTCTCTGACTCTAAGACAGCTGGTGAACTGGCTTCATAAATTAATATGAGTCTTCAGTTTATATTAATCTCTGCCACTGTCCCAGTTCAAGTTGAACAAATGTAAGTTTTGATCATGCTATTCCAATAATAAATAACGGAATATCTCTCCCACTCTCTCTCTTTTAAACCTGCATCACATTTATCAAAAATGCAGATTGCTTCTCAATGAACCAAGTTTAACACTTAAATTTTCTCCTTTCACACTTACCAAGTGGCCAAAGGTAGATATCCTGAAACATCTGCTTCGCAGAAAGTGGCAGCAACCCACGTGCATTCGGTGTTCACCATCTCCTTGCCCCTCCAATCTGCTTTTACATGAGAAAGGACCTTTGATGCCCTGGTGATGCCTCAAACTGTGGTGGTGGATTCAAGAGCAGGAATCCCTTATGCGAGGAGGACCCAATCTCACAACTTGTTTCAAAGTACCAGATGATACTGGCACACACACACTTGGAAGGAGCACAATGCCGAGGTGAGCACCGCTCCCTCTCCATTGTAGGTAAAAACCTGGCCATCAGGTGTGAGGCACTCTCTGTTGTTATACACAGTGCAAGTCTGGCCCCTTCCCTGCTGTTTCAGTCACCCGAGCCCTCTTCACTTCATCTGG
The DNA here is from genome assembly GCF_004010195.1 of Chiloscyllium plagiosum. Taxonomy (NCBI): domain Eukaryota; kingdom Metazoa; phylum Chordata; class Chondrichthyes; order Orectolobiformes; family Hemiscylliidae; genus Chiloscyllium; species Chiloscyllium plagiosum. Next base: position 12,941,765 of record NC_057710.1, read on the forward strand.
AGGACTAAGATGGGCTATGCCCACAGGGACTCTGTGTACAAAGCTCTGGATACGGTGGGGGAAGGATATATGCAACATTGCCCTTATCCTCATGATCACCTTTGTGTGTGGCTGCATCAAGCTGTGTGTAGACCCTAGGTATGCAAACACCAAGTGTCACTACGTACTGAGGTTCTACCTGTCCCCGGTGTTGCAAAGGATGGGCCTGACCTCACTTTCTTGGAACACTCTGAGTAGTTGCACTATTCCATATCACCTGTCCCTCATGGAGAAATCTGCAAAGAGCAACACCTTTGGCCACCAGTCCACCAGGAAGTGGTCAGCACATAGTTTTCTCGAGACCCTGAGGGAGAAGGAGAGGGTGGATCCTGTCAAGCGGTTCCCAGAGCAGACTGCCAAAGCTATTTGGCAGAATGACTCATCATCAGAACTTCCCAACAAGCACCAAGACATTGCTCGGCTGGTGGTGAGAGGGGCACTGCCTGTGAGATCCTTCATGTATGTCCGGATTCTGTGCGCCACTGCACACTGCCCTCGAAGTGGCTGTGGCTGGGGGATAGAGACTGTCACAAATCTCCTGCTGGAATATGTCTTTGCAAAGGAAGTCTGGAGGAAGATGCAGTGGTTTGTGTTGGTCAATCCCCAAGCAGCTCCGTGACATGGAACTCTGCGGTCTGTTCCCTAGGACACACAGCGACACAAACATCGACTCTGCCCAGAACACCATCAACTTAGTGAAGGAAGTCTGCTCCTCTGTTAGGAATGTGTTGGTCTTCCAGAATGAGGAGTTCACACTGAGTGTTGCAGACTGGCACGTTCCAGGGTCCAGGACTACGTGCTGAGGGATGCACTAAAGCTTGGGGTAGCTGCTGCCAAGACGCAGTGGGGCAAGACCACTGTCTGAAGTCTTTCTGCTGAGGTTAATTGGGGGTCAATTCAGTTTTTGGACCCTCCTGGTGCATCAAATATGTGAGAATATAATCTTGTACAGGGAAGGAATGCCTTGGGTTTGTTTGCTGAATTGAGTCAAACTCCAATGTTTCTTCATATGCTACTGCACAGAACTGAGCTGCTTCAGTGACTAGATATGTACATCAAGATGGTTTTATGAATAAAGTATATTTAGGGAATAAAAAGAGAGGCAAGTAGTGCTGCTGACTGAGGCTTGGGATGTAAATGACAGTTAGCCTGCCGATAAAATCCACAAATAGAAGTCTGTGCTTCAGTAAGAGTCTGGTTAAAATAAAAGTGAAGGGCCTATATTCAGTTAAGTGAAGGCATGTCTGGAGAGTTCAGGCCTATGATTTATAAACCCTGCCCTGGTTGGGAAATCCTTGACACTCCTGATTGTGTTCAGGAGATGCCTCCGACTGGAGCAATTGGAGCCCTGGTTTCTGGAGCTAATGTAGCAGCTTGAGGTCCTTCAGAATGTGGGTACAGCAGAGCTTATGGAAGTAACTCCAGGGAGGGGATGGGTAATTGTCAAATAACAGAAGAAAATCAGGGAGGGAACCCAGCTCCATCTCACTAAGGGAAAATGTTGCAAACTGCACCCACTTCTCCTGGGATTATAACAAGTTATTAATGTCTTTTTCATGTGCACACAGTACCCCAATTTACCTGACGTTTAGACTGAGGTTGATAAAAACACATGGACAAGGTTTCCCTATTAAGCAAATTATTTACTATCAGTAACTTTACCTATAACTACAGATAAACAAGTGTAAACCATTGTTATATAACGCTGACAAAAATTCTAATCCCCGGATGATTTTGGAGGTGCTGGAATAAATTAATTCCAAATTTATATCCTTCATGGCAATAATCTCTCAAATTTTCACCTCCGCTTCTCTCAACATTTCTCAGCGAAACAGGACAGTTTTAGAGGGATATAGACCAAATGCTGGCAAATGGGATTAGATCATGATTTGGAGATGCTGGTGTTGGACTGGGGTGGATAAAGTTAAAAATCACACAACACCAGGTTGTAGTCCAACAGGTTGATTTGGAAGCAGTAGCTTATGTACAGCTTGGAAATAGACCCTTGTTGCAATTGTACCAGCCTCCACCACTCCCTCTGGCAGCTCATTCCATACACATACCACCCTCTGCATGAAAAGGTTGCCCCTTAGGTCCCTTTTAAATCTTTCTCCTCTGACCATAAACTTATTTCCTCTGTTTCGGACTCCCCAACCATGGGAAAAAGACTTTGTCTATTTACCTTATCTATGCCCCTCATAATTTTATAAACCTCTATAAGGTCACCCCTCAGCCTCCGACGCTCCAGGGAAAACAGCCCCAGCCTGTTCAGCCTCTCCCTATAGCTCAAATCCTCCAACCCTGGCAACATCCTTGTAAATCTTTTCTGAACCCTTTCAAGTTTCACAACATCTTTCCGATAGAAAGGAGACCAGAATTGCACACAGTATTCCAACAGTGGCCTAACCAATGTCCTGTACAGCCGCAACATGACCTCCCAACTCCTGTACTCAATGCTCTGACCAATAAAGGCAAAGATACCAAACATCTTCTTCACTATCCTGTCTGTGACTCCACTTTCAAGGAACAATGAACCTGCACTCTAAGGTCTCTTTGTTCAGCAACACTCCCAAGGACCTTACCATTAAGTGAATAAGCCCTGCCCTGATTTGCCTTTCCAAAATGCAGCACCTCGCATTTATCTAAATTAAACTCCTTCTGACACTTTTCGGCCCATTGGTTCATCTGTTCCAGATCCCATTGTACCTTGAGGTAACCTTCTTTGCTGTCCACTACACCTCCACGTTGAAGGAGTAATGTTTTCAATGATATCCCAAGTGAAACCCAGCTTTGAGCTGGAGAAGGGCTGAACTATCATCACAGAAATGCACGTGCAAATTCAGTTCAGAATCCTCGCCTGCTCTTCACAACTTTCTCTCTTACATATCTTTGTAGCACCAGGAAGTTTAACAACTGTATCTTTGGTTTTGGCAACCAAGTCATTGATGCAGATTCTAAACCGTTGAGGACCCAGAACTGATCCATGCAACAATGCACTCATCACATCTTGCCAATCTCAAAATCACCCATTTATGCTCCCCACTGTTTCTTACTAGCTAACCACCGATGCTAAGAGCTGTCGCCTATATCAGGAGTTCGCACAGAGGATGCTGCATTTGTGGAACGAGCTGCCAGAGGAAGTGGTGGAGGCTGGTACAATTACAATATTTAAAAGGCATCTGGAGGGTTACATGAATAGGGAGGATTTAGAGAGAGATGGGCCAAATTCTGACAAATGGGACTAGATTAATTTAGGATATCCGGTCGACATGAACAAGTTGGACCGAAGGGTCCGCTTCTGCGCTGGACAACTCGATGACTCTATGAGCATAAAGCTTATCATGTATAGTACGTTGTAACACCTTGTCAAATGCCTTTAGGAAATCCAAATATATCACTTTAATCAGTTCCTGTTTGACAACATTGCTTGTGACTTCATCAAAGAACTACAATAAATTAATCAACCATGATTTCCCTTTCACAAAGCCATGTTGACATGACGTGATTGCATTGAAATTTTTAAAATGCCCGAGCAACCTTTTTAATAATAGATTTCACAATTTAACTTATGTGGGTCTGTATTCCATGGAGCGTCGGAGGCTGAGGGGTCACCTTATAGAGGTTTACAAAATTATGAGGGGCATGGATAGGATAAATAGACAAAGTCTTTTCCCTGGGTCGAGGAGTCCAGAATTAGAGGGCCTAGGTTTAGGGTGAGAGGGAAAAGATATAAAAAAATCTAGGTTAGAGTGGTGCTAGAAAAGCACAGCAGTTCAGGCAGCATCCGAGGAGCAGGAAAATCGACATTTCGGGCAAAAGCTCTTCATCAGGAATCCCTGTATTCCTGATGAAGGGCTTTTGCCCGAAACGTCGATTTTCCTGCTCCTCGGATGCTGCCTGAACTGCTGTGCTTTTCCAGCACCACTCTAATCCAGAATCTGGTTTCCAGCATCTGCAGTCATTGTTTTTACCTAAAGATATAAAAGAGACCTAAAGGGAAACCTTTTCACACAGAGGGTGATATGGGTATGGAATGAGCTGCCAGAGAAAATGGTGGAGGCCGGTACAATTGCAACATTTAAGAGGCATAAGAAGATGTGTGTATGAATAGGAAGGGTTTGGAGGGATATGGGCCAGGTGCCTGCAGGTGGGACTAGATTGGGTTGGGATATCTGGTCGGCATGGACAGGTTGGATTGAACGGTCTGTTTCCATGCTGTACATCTCTATGACTCTATGACACATCATCCCATTGTAATGAGCCTGGCTTCACAGAAAAACAAGATCAAGATATATCTGCAGTAGCATGTACCTTTGCTACGGAAGGAAAGAGGGACCATAGAAACAGAACAAAACCATCCAGCCCCTCAAAGTACAGCCTAGCCCTGTTTCACTACTATTCAATTAGCTCTTGGCTGATCTGCTCCCAAACTCCATCTTTAACCACTTGGCTCTGTCAACTTTGCACCATCACCTAACAAAAGTCTAGTAATCTTATTTTTGCATTGTGATTTGGTTTTGCTGTTATTGTCACGTGTACTCAAGTACAAAAGTACAGGAGTACAGTGAAATGTGTATAATGTCACCACATGTGGTACCATCTTAGCTACAAGTACCTAGATACAGAGCAAGGTAGGAAGAAAGAACAAAGCTAAAAGTTAGACATTGCAGTGATTATAGTAGGGCATAAAACATGCAAAAGAAGGTTAAATGTTACACATTGTCGACCTTCTTAGGGTTTCAGTAGAAAATAAAGAAATAAAGCTGAAAGTTCGAACATTAGAATTTTTCTTCAGTGCTTAGCCACGGTGGGACCGCACTTTGGTGAATCACCTTGAGACTGGATGTCCCCACTAAGCCACACTGAGAGACTGCCACATATTGCCAAAGGAACACCATGCTGGGCTGAGATCATGCCAAAATTTGTGGCACTGGAAGGTCAGGCAGGTCAGGCAGCATCCAAGGAGCTGGAGAGTCCAAAGGCTTAGCCCAAAACGTTGACCCCCCTGCTCCTCGGATGCTGCCTGACCTGCTGTGCTTTTCCAGCGTCACCCGTTTTGACTCTGACTCTCCAGCGTCTGCAGTCCTCACTTTCTCCTAGACCCTCATGCTGAGAGACCGCCGCGCCACACCGTGCTTGGGCTGAGTCGGAGGCCAGGAGTCTGAGGCCGGGAGTCAGAGGTCAGGAGTTGGAGGCCGGGAGTTAGAGGCCAGGAGTCAGAGACCGGGAGTCGGGGGCCGGGAGTCGGATACCAGGAGTCAGAGGCCAGGAGTCAGAGGCCAGGATTGGAGGCCAGGAATTGGTTGCCGGGAGAAGAAAGAAGAGAGAAGAGCATGTGAGATATGGTTTGAAGGGAGAAAAATGTTTCAGTTGATCTGTAGTCTCAATAGCTTTTTTGGAGAGAGTTCCAAATTCCTGTGGCCCATTGTGGTGATACTTATTTCCGATATTGTCCCTAAAACAGTATTGTGTACCTGGTGCTGGACTGAACAGAGGAAACAGTTTCTCATTATCTGCTCTCTCAAATCCTTCAAATATCCTGAATTAGCTCACCTCTTGTTCTTCTATTCATAAAGAGCATACAGGTCCAGAGTATGTAACCTCGCCACGTAATTTAACTATTTTAACCCCTTGTAAACTGGTCCAGTGTACATGAGGTGCTGTTCACCTCTGGGAGGGTTAATTCACATTGGTGGACACAATTCTGCAGCATTGGGTACCATTTTATAAATGTACCAGTAGGATGTGAGAAGCTGTTGAATGGTATAAGGAGAACTGAGCTGAAAAACGTGTTGCTGGAAAAGCGCAGCAGGTCAGGCAGCATCCAAGGAGCAGGAGAATCGAAGTTTCAGGCATGAGCCCTTCTTCAGGAATGAGGGCTCATGCCCGAAACGTCGATTCTCCTGCTCCTTGGATGCTGCCTGACCTGCTGCGCTTTTCCAGCCTCACATTTTCAGCTCTGATCTCCAGCATCTGCAGTCCTCACTTTCTCCCATAAGGAGAACTGAGCCAAGCATTACCTTCTTGGAACTGCAAATCTGTCAGGGCATAAAGCAAATCCCACACCTCAGCACTGAAATACTGCTGGTTTCCATCCACATTCTGGTACAAGAACAGCAAGGCAGCTTTACACCCAGCAGGCTGTTGAACGATGTTTTCCACAGGAGCTTGCTTTGGGACAATATTACATAAAGAATTATGAATTATCCTACTCAGAAGAATGGCAAAATGAAAGGCAGGCAGCACTTAAAGGCTCACTGTGTGAGGTATGTGAGAGAAAGAAATCTGACCTTTCAGCCTTTTATTGTTGCAATTTCTTCCACCGCCTACTCAAACAGACAGGCCGCATCAAACCCAGCAATTTGCTGCTTGCAACTTGTAACAAACTGTTCTAATAACTTTCAAATTGCACTCATGAAACCAGAGCAAATCCAGTTTTGAGATTTTGAGGTGTTTGAAGCTACAAATTAGATTAGCAGAAATAATTCAGTGATTCTTTTTTTCCCCCAAAAAAATTTTTAACATTGGCAATGATTTGATTGTAATATTTTCTGACAGCATGTTCACACTGAAAAATGTATGGTAGCAAGATGAAAATCAGCCCCATGCTGAGTAGGCTGTCAGTTTAACATCACACTTACCATGCTACCACAGCCAATGCTGACAGCGTTTAATGCTGCAGCAAAGCACTGTGATATACTCAGGTCCTCAATATTTGATTTGATTTATCATTGTCACATGCTTAGCTACAGTGAAAACTTTTGTTGAGCATGTAGTACAGGCGGATCATACCATACAAAGTGCATTAGGGTTATAGAACAGAGCAAGGAACACAATGTTATGGCTAGCACAGACAACAAGATTAACATTAAATTTAAAATTTGAGTGGCCCATTCAGAAGGCTAATAACAGTGCGGAAGAAGCTGGTTTTGAATCTATTCATGCGTGTATTCAAACTTTTGCCTCTTCTGCCTGATAGATGAGACTGGAAGAGAGTAAAACCAGGTTGAGGACAGGAAGTAGCAGGACGTATAGATGGAATCCATGGGTGGAAGACTTGTTTGGGTGATGGACTGGGCTGTGTTCACAACCCTCTGTAGTTTCTTGTGGATCCCTGGAATCAGCCTGAAGACGATCTCTTCATTTGAGAGCATCCACTGTTCTGGGAGAAATGCCTGTTTTCTTGGACAATTCCAGCTTTTGGATTTTTGACAATTAACCCGTAATAGATTTTGTATTGGCTGGGATACTAAGGGCTATGGAATGAAAGTGTAAATTCAATAATGCTGCCTGATGGAACAGCTTCAAGGGACTGAATGGTCACTACTGCTCCTGTGTTTCCAATAGTTTGAAAGCTAATTTCTTCCATTGATTATTTGAACTTGAATTTCACTTCTTCCTATTCTTTCTCCTTTTCCTCTTATAGCTCAGAACATTACATTTTAAAACTTTACTCTGGTACTTTGAACACAGAATCCAGATTGGCACTTCAATGCAGTGTTAGAGTAATATATCATCGTACCTTTTGAAGAAAAGCAAAGCATTACTCGATAGAGCTCTGGAAAGAATTTCTCCCCCATCCAAAATACCTGGTCACTTATCCGATTTGGACCATTCTTCACCAATTGATTGCTGTGCTTTCGTACTTTATAACAATGGGAAACTTCACTTTAAAAGTGCACGTTCGCCTCTTGTCTAAGGTGTAATGTGAGTGGGAGTGCGTTCTTAGTGAATTGTTAGTTTATCCTACTACTGCACTTCTCTCTTCAACTCATCAATGCACTTTCTTGCTTATGACTCATTCGTGGACCGGGAAAGCAAAGAGCACTAATGATAAAAGGGTTAAGGAGGCTGTGAGGCAGTGGTAATACCACTAGGCTAGAATTCGGAGTCCTAGATTAATATTCTGAGAAGATGGGTATGTGTGAAATTTGAAATTCAATAGAAATATGGAATTAAACAATAGTCTAATGATGAGCATGGAGCCACTGTTGATTGTTGTTAAATACCCATCTGATTCATAATGGTGGTGCAGGCTCGAAGGGCAGAATGGCCTTGTCTATTGTCTATTGGTTTTTGGTCTACATGTGACTCGAGACTCATAGCAGTGTAGTGGACTCTGAAATGGCATAGTAAGCCACTCAGTTCGATTAGGAAATAAATGCTGGCCATAATGGATGAAACATAAAACAGATTGTTTTTCTATAACATGATGGTTGCCTTCTTGTGCAACCTTGTGTTATAGAAAAATTGAGCTTTAGAAACAGCGCTTAAAGTAATGGCGATGTAATTGTATTACAGCCAACACATGTTTTAAAAGTTCACGCTTTGGAAACAGTGTCCCCAATTTGTCAGCACGGTGGCTCAGTGGTTAGCACTGCTGCCTCACAGCACCAGGGCCCCAGGTTCAATTCCCGCCTCAGGCAACTGTCTGTGTGGAGTTTGCACATTTTCCCTGTGCCTGCATGGGTTTCCTCTGGGTGTTCCGGTTTCCTCACACAGTCAATTAGGTGAATTGGCCATGCTAAATTGCCCGTAGTGTTAGGTGAAGGGGTAAATGTAGGGGAATGGGTCTGGGTGGATTGCTCTTCGGCGGGTCCATGTGGACTTGTTGGGACAAAGGGCTTGTTTGCACATTGTAAGTAATCTAATCTATAGTGAATTTGCGTTAATGAAACGCGCGTTATAGCAGAACGACCTGAAGTTCCCACAACTGACAGATAAGGTCAAAATGCTGCATGTCTTCCAAAGGGTGCTGGATAAAGAAACAATTAATGGACAGAGGTGCTCCCTGATCATCCCTAACCATGCAATTCCCAGGGCCAATCTACCTAACTTGCACATCTTTGGATTGTGGGAGGAAACTTGAGTACCCAGACGAAAGTTACCCAGACACAGGGAGAATGTGCAAACTCTACACAGACAGGCACCTGAGGGTGGAATCGAACCTGGGTCCCTGGTGCTGTGAGGCAGCCGTGCTAACCATGGTCAATGTTCAATGCGAACGTATTTGCAGCTAACCTTCAGCCAGAAGTTTTGCATGATGATTCTTTTATGTTCAATTCACTCAACAACACCCACGAAAAAGATATCTGAGTGAGCAGGTTACAGAAAAGGCTTTGAATCGTGGCAATAGCTTTGAGTGGGTCTGCCTCAGAACAAATCATTTCATTAACCAAAAAACTGAAATAGCTGCTGATGCTGAAACTCTGAAACAAAAACAGAAATTGATGGAAAATCTCAGCATCTGTGGAGGGAAATCAGAGTAATCATTTGGGTCTGGTGACCCTACCTCAGAACTGATTTTATGGCATTAATCAATTTGTCCCATATGGCACTGGCATCTGTCCCACAGTGTGCAAAACTATCCTCTTGATTGCAAAAAAGGAGAAATCAAATTATTGCCTACCAGCCAACTCGTAATTATCCCAGAATCACAGAATTTTCACAGAGCAGAATGAAGCCATTTGGCCTATCACGTCTGTAAAAACAATGACTGCAGATGCTGGAAACCAGATTCTGGATCAGTGGTGCTGGAAGAGCACAGCAATTCAGGTGGCATCCGAGGACAGGCAAAATCGACGTTTCGGGTGATGAAGGGTGTTTGCCCGAAACGTCGATTTTGCCTGTCCTCGGATGCTGCCTGAATTGCTGTGCTCTTCCAGCACCACTGATCCAGAACCTCCTATCACGTCTGTGCCAGCTCTATTACCTCGTGCCTTCTCCCTTTAGCCTTGCTCACCATGACTATCCAAATAATCATCCAATGAACTCTTGTATGCCTTCATTGAAATGCCTCGACCACAGTTCCAGGCAGTATATCTCATACCCTAACTATCCGCTGATTGATCTGCCTATATTGCTCACAAGACAAAGCTTTTCACTGTGCCTCGGTGCACGTGACAATGAATTCAATTCTATTCAATTCATTTCCAAGTTTTCCTCATATCACCTTGCTTTACTTGCATGTTGGTTTAAATCCCTGCTCTCACATTCTTGTTTCTTCTACAAGGAGAAGCAGCTTCTCCCTGTCTGCTCTGTCCGGCCCGCTCATGATTTTGAAAACCTCAGTCAGACCTTCTCTCAGGGTCCTCCCCACACCTTGACCCAATTCCGCTAACCCCTCTGAAAGGAGATTTTCTGATCAAATATAACGCTGCTTCCTCTTCCAAAAAACAGGAACATCAACAGAAGCACTGATCTGTTACAGTATTCAACCATGTTACCTACATCGGCTCTCTGAGTATTTTAGCTAATTGCCCATCTCCAAACCTTTTCCCCATATCCTTGTGCATTATTTCTATTTAAATAACCATCCAACACCCTTTTAAATACCTTAATTGAACTTGCCTCTATTACTTTCAGAGAGTGCACTCTAGACCTAACAAGGGGTGGTTCAGTGGTTAGCACTGCTGCCTCACAGCACTAGGCTCCCAGGTTCGATTCCAGCCTTGGGTGACTGTTTGTGTGGAGTTCGCACATTCTCCCCGTGTCTGCATGGGTTTCCTCTGGGTGCTCTGGTTTCCTCCCACAGTCCAAAGATGTGCAGGTTAGGTGAATTGGCCATGCTAAATTGCCCGTAGTACTAGGTGCATTAGTCAGAGGGAAATGGTCTGGGTGGGTTACTCTTCAAAGGGTCGGTGTGGACTTGTTGGGCTGAAGGCCCTGTTTCCACATTATAGGGAATCTAATCTAAAAGACGTCGAGCAAAAAAGATTTTTCTCACGTTGCATTTGCTTGTTTTGCTACATGCAGCAAACTTTGTTTTAATTGGTGCCTTATGAACTGACATTCTCTATAAACCAACAAAGATAATATACTTGAAACACCAGAAATTTATTATTGCAATGTCCAAGTGTCAGTTGAGACTGTGAGTGAGCAGACTCTCTGCTGCTAAGTTTTATTTAAGGCAAAATTGCATTATTATTTCAGTGATTTCTGCTGTAAACAAAGTATAACAGTGATGAGTATACCTCCTGCATTATGTTTCTATTAGCAGTGTGTGCTTTTACATTGATTTATGTGGACTTCTTGATCAACTGAATATTTAGTCAACCAGCTCATTCCTGGTCCCAGTTAATAAAAAGTTTGCTATTGCTAAGAACTGATTCTCAGTCCAATTAAGAATGACAACAATCTCTCCCTCACTGTTCTCCCCATAACTTTAAGAACATCTATCGAATCTCCTCTTGTACGTCACATGTGGAAGTATATGGGCCAAATGCTGGCAAGTGAGACTTGATTAGTTTAGGATATCTGGTCGGCATGGATGGGTTGTTTGTCTCTGTGCTGTTTATCTCTATGATTCTACATCTGAAAGAAAAAGTATTCAATTTTCCAACCTAATCATTCTCTTAAAACTCTTCTGCACTCGTTCCAATGACAAGTGGCAAAGAAAGAAACACTCTAATAAAAGTCAGTGGATAGGGATGGGTGGTGGGCCGAGTGGCCAGACTAGTTTATGTCTTGCTGTCTAAGACAAGGTGCCACTTTATTTCCTTAACGCAACCTGTGTCATTGCATTGTCATTTAGACTTGGAAAACAAAGCAACTTTGCCAAGCAGTCATCCAAATAAAATCGTTTCCCCCTTTAAAATGTAAATGACAATGCACGCAAGAGTTTAAAAATAACACACATTAAAAATCTAAAGTCGGCAGATTCTCACATTCTGTTCCGACAGATTGTGTGCCTTTGAACCGTAATCACCATTATCAAGGACAACTCCAAGGGGCTTCAAATGCTAGTTTCAGGGGGTTAAATGTAGTCCTGACACCAGCTTCCTAGTTCATTATATTCATTATGATAAATACTGACTCAAGGAAACCCAGGGCACAGCGTCCGTCAGGATAAATCCCAGGCTCCCCATGTAGGGAGTAGCTTCATTGCTGCAGGAGCTTTCCTTGCAACAAACTTCATCACATTGTTTTCTCCAAAGCAAGGCTAAAAAAAAGAATAAACACAGAAAACCATTGATAACAAGTATGTTTCATTGAGAGATTGTTCATCAGAAGCAATGTGGTAAACAAGTACAAAGGATGACAGGAAGGAAGATTTATGGCTGGTGAAAACAGCAATAGGCCGCAAGCCGGACAATGTAGATGGGACATGATAAATTATAGAACCGACTTCAGACATGTTGACGGTTTTATTTTTTTTAATTCATTGGAAGAAGATGTCAATGGTCAGGCCAGCATTTATTGTCCATCTCTAACTGCCCAGAGGGCAGTTAAGTCTCAACTGCATAACTGTGGGTCTGGAGTCACATGGAGGCCAGACCAGGTAAGGATGGCAGTTTCCTTCTCGAAAGGACATTATTGAGCTAATTAGCTTTTCAATTGGCAGTGGTTATCATTATACACAATTCCAGATTTTTATTGATTTCAAATTCCACATTCTATCATGGCAGGATTTGAACCTAGGTCCCCAGAAGATTGCCTGGCTCTTTGGATTAACAGTCCAGCAATAATACCATGAGGCTTTTGCCTCCCTGGGATAGTTAATATACTTAATTTAGTCACTTCCAGGCTTGCACCTCGGCTGGCATGGATTAATGGGTTGTCAGACATGATCGAAGTTCCAGAATTAAGATGTAGGAGCAGAAGACCATTCAGCCCACAAACTCTGCTGCATGATTCAGTGAGATCTGACTGGCTGATCTAATGATCCTCAACTAAACTTCCTTGTCCTTTCCTGTAACCCTCTGAGTGAATAAATTTCCCCTCATCTCTATCTTAAATAGGACCTGTTTTATTCTGAGAGTATACCCTCTTGTCTGAAACTCTCCCACAAGGGGAAAACAACATTTCAGCCTCTACACTGTCAAGTTCCATAAGAATATTGGCAAAATACAAGAATGCAAGAAGGTTCTGAAGAAGTGTCATACCGGACTCAAAACATTAACTCTGTTTATCTCTTCATAGATGCTGCCAGACCTGCTGAATTGCTCTAATATTCTCTGTGTTTATCCTGCTAAGAATCTAATACATTTCAATAAGGTCTCATGTCACTTTTCTAAATTCCAATAAGAACAAGCCTAACCTTCTCAACCTCTCTTTATCAGAAAATCTCTCCATGCACACAACTGGTCTCTTGAACTTTTTTCTGGGCTGCATCAGAAGGGAACTGCAGTGTTTACAGGTGTGGTCTGTCCAGTGCCTTGCATTATCCAACACTACAAAGTTGTATTAATTTCTTTGGAACAGTAAGATAAGGAGAATAAATGCCACATTGTTTTTTTTAAATATATAAACAGAATCCCTACAGTGTGAAAACAGGCCATTTGGCCCAACAAGTCCACACTGACCCTCCAAAAAGTATCCCACCCAAACCCATTTAACCAGCCCCCCCCAACTAAACGCACTTAGCCTACACATCCCTGAACACTATGTGCAATTTGGCATGGCCAATTCACCTAACCTGCATACCTTTGGGTTGTGGGAGGAAACCAGAGTACCCAGAAGAAACCCACGCAGACGCAGTGAGAATGTGCAAACTCCACACAGTCAATCACTTGAGGCTGGAATTGTACCTAGATCCCTAGCACTGTGAGGCAGCAGTGCTAACCACTGAGCCACCATGCCACCCCAATTGTTATAAAACTCCAATTCCCAAAATAAATAGCAGAATATGAATAATGTCTCCGATAGAGAAAATGAGTTGCTAAAGTGGTGCTGAATGGGCAGCTCAGGAGAGCAGAGAATAAATTAACCTTTTCAAGTGTATTTTACTTACATTGTATATGACACAGGAGCCTAGAAAAGATTGTTGGCAATGTTAAGCATAATGAACTGGAATAATAATTTTTTTCTGTTATTTTAATGGAGATACCCGTCCTTATGTAGCGCATTCAATCAATATCTTATTTGAGAGTTAACTTGTTTTGATGCTGACATTTTACAATTTATCTTCTTCATCTCCTCTGCCCAGAAGCTCTTCAGCCACGTTCTCAAACAGACTCGCTACCACAGCCACATCTCCTTCTTCCGCCTAGGAACCCTCCAACCACAAGGGGTGAACTCAGATTTCTCCAGTTTCCTCATTTCCCCTCCCCCACCGTGTCTCAGTCCCAACCCTCGAACTCAGCACCACCTTCCTAACTTGCAATCTTCTTCCTGACCTCTCTGACCCCACCCTCACTCCGGCCTATCACCCTCAACTTAACCTCCTTCCACCTATCGCGTTTCCAACGCCCCTCCCCCAAGTCCCTCCTCCCTACCTTTTATCTTAGCCTGCTTGGCACACTTTCCTCATTCCTGAAGAAGGGCTCATGCCCGAAACGTCGATTCTCCTGCTCCTTGGATGCTGCCTGACCTGCTGCGCTTTTCCAGCAACACATTTTCAGCTCTGATCTCCAGCATCTGCAGTCCTCACTTTCTCCTATTTTGCAATTTAGTCAGTCATAAAGTCAAGAGTCTGATAGCTGTGATTTTCCATCTGATGTTTATAGCAATTTTCAGGCAGAATGATGCTTTGAAATATTGGTGACCAGAGTCATTCTGAATTGTTCAGCATACCTTTCATTAAAGTTATGAAGGGTATAGATAAAGTGAATGATTTCAAGACGAGGGGGCATATTTTTAAGGTAAGAGGAGAAAGATTTTTTAAAAACGCACGAGGGGCAATGTTTTTAAACAGAGAGGTGGTTCATGTGTGGAATGAAGTTCCAGAGAAAGTGTTGGATGCGGGTACAGTTACAACATTTAAGACATTTGGATAAGTACATGATTAAGAAATGTTCAGTGGAATATGGGCCAAGTGCAGACAAGTGGGAAGAGTTTAGTTTGAGATTATGGTTGGCATGGACTCGTGGATGGAAGGGTCTGTTTCTGTGCTGTATGACTCTATGACTTCTTAGGCAATGAAGGATTTTGTGCTGCTGTGACTGATGTGATACAGCAAAATGCAGGGAGAAAATGCATCCACACGGCACAAAGGTTTGCTCCTTGGCTGACAGTGAAATGTGGGAACACTCTGAAACCTCACTGCTTCGTTTTCCCTTTTCACATAGTGCTCAGTCTCTTAGCACCAAATTGGACCTGATCACACTTCCTCGGATGTCCATAAAACAGCACTTCCCAAACTTCATCCTCTCATGACCGTTTTGCCAGTGGGAGGTTATTGAGATCATACAGAGAAAGAGAGAGAGAAAGAAAGAGAGGTGAGGGAGAGCTGAGAATGAGGGAGGAATGGGGAGAGGTTGTGGAGAGAGAGTGAGGAGAGCTATTTAATCTTCAAAATAAAAATTACATGTTTATATAATACACATTTAAGGTGTTCATGAGTGGCTCACAAATGTCCTTCAGGGAAGGAAATCTGCCATCTTCACCTGGGCTGGCCTGCATGTGACTCCAGGCCCACAGCGATTCACAGTGACTCGCAGTCACCCCTGAAATGGCCTAGTAAGCCACTCAGTTGGACCAATTGAGATAAAGTCTCCAAGAAATAAAACCGGACGGATCATCTGGCATCGAATAGGTACATGCAAAGGCAATGCAGGAGCAACCCTCTTGATGCTGCACAGTCCTCCTTACTAACATCTGGGGGCTCGTGCCAATATTGAGAGAGCTGTCTCATTGACTAATCAAGCAGCAGCCTGCCATCGTCATACTCATGACATCATACTGTACAGACAATGTCCCAGACACCACAGCCACCATCCCTGGGTATGACCTGTCCCACTGGCAGGACAGACCCAGCAGAGATAGCGGCACAGTGGCATACAGTCGGGAGAGAGTCGCTCTGGGAGTCCTTAACATTGACTCTGTACCCATGAATTCAGGTTATACATGGGCAAAGGAACCTCCTGCTGATTACCACATACCATCTATGTTGAACAACACATAGAGGAAGTACTGATGATGGCAAGGGCCCAAAATGTACTCTGGGTGGGGGGCTTCGGTGCCCAACACCAAGAGTGGCTCGGCAGCAGCACTAGATCTCCTCTACATTGGGGAGACTGGACGCCTCCTAGTAGAGTGCTTTAGGGAACATCTCCGGGACACCACACCAATCAACCCCACCGCCCTGTGGCCCAACATTTCAACTCCCCCTCCCACTCTGCTGAAGACATGGAAATCCTGGGCCTCCTTCACCACTGCTCCCTCACCACCAGATGTCTGGAGGAAGAACGCCTCATCTTCCGTCTCGGAGCACTTCAACCCAAGGGCATCAATGTGGACTTCAACAGTTTTCTCATTTCCCCTTGCCCCACCTCACCCCAGTTCCAAACTTCCAGCTCAGCACTGTCCCCATGACCTGCCTATCTCCTTTTCCACCGATCCACTCCACCCTCCTCTCTGAATCTGGTTTCCAGCATCTGCAGTCATTGTTTTTACCTCACTAATGATTGAGCTGGTCGGGTCCTAAAGGACACAACTGCTAGACTGGGTCTGTGGCAGGTGGTGAGGGAACCAACAAGAGGGAAAAGCGTACTTGAGCTCATCCCAATCTGCCAGCTGAAGATGCATCATGACAGTATCAGTAAGAGCGACCACCTCACAGTCCTTGTGGAAACAAAGTCCCACTCCCACATTGTGATGATGCTGCTCCTTTAACAAGGTTACAGTGTCCTTGGTTTGTTTTCAGGGAGGTCATAAAAGCAGCAATTCTGAAAAGTCTGGCTTGGCTGGATTTTGGGGCCAATTTGATTGTAGCTAACAGATACTGCCTCAGGAAAAGACTTTCAAGTTAATAGTTAACTTGTACAATGAAAGGGGAGCAGCCAATTCTCCCAGCTCAGGTTTACTCTGGTTTGGTTTGGTTTTAACAGTCTGGCTGTTCACTGAAAGCAAACAGTTCAGTTTGACACTGCTGGTCCAAGTATCAGCTCCATGGAAGAAGGTGTTCCATCTTATATCTGTCTGCCATCCCTCTCTCTCTCTGTCTCCTGTAAGACCCTGTGTTTGATTTTACCTTTTGTGCCAAGGGATGGTTATCGGTAGCTCAGTGGTTAGTACTTCAGCCTTACCGCGCCAGGGACCCAGGTTTGATTCCAGCCTCATGTGGCTGTGTGGAGTTTGCATGTTCTTCCTGGGTCAGCGTGGGTTTCCTCCAGATGCTCCGATTTTCTCCCACAATCCAAAGATGTGCATTTCAGGTCAATTGGCCATGCTAAATTGTCCAGTGGGACAGAACATACCCAGGGATGGTGGCTGCGGTGTCTGGGACATTGTCTGTACGGTATGATGTCATGAGTATGACGATGGCAGGTTGCTGCTTGATTAGTCAATGAGACAGCTCTCTCAATATTGGCACGAGCCCCCAGATGTTAGTAAGGAGGACTGTGCAGCATCAAGAGGGTTGCTCCTGCATTGCCTTTGCATGTACCTATTCGATGCCAGATGATCCGTCCGGTTTTATTTCTTGGAGACTTTATCTCAATTGGTCCAACTGAGTGGCTTACTAGGCCATTTCAGGGGTGACTGCGAGTCACTGTGAATCGCTGTGGGCCTGGAGTCACATGCAGGCCAGCCCAGGTGAAGATGGCAGATTTCCTTCCCTGAAGGACATTTGTGAGCCACTCATGAACACCTTAAATGTGTATTATATAAACATGTAATTTTTATTTTGAAGATTAAATAGCTCTCCTCACTCTCTCTCCACAACCTCTCCCCATTCCTCCCTCATTCTCAGCTCTCCCTCACCTCTCTTTCTTTCTCTCTCTCTTTCTCTGTATGATCTCAATACCCTCCCACTGGCAAAACGGTCATGAGAGGATGAAGTTTGGGAAGTGCTGTTTTATGGACATCCGAGGAAGTGTGATCAGGTCCAATTTGGTGCTAAGAGACTGAGCACTATGTGAAAAGGGAAAACGAAGCAGTGAGGTTTCAGAGTGTTCCCACATTTCGTGATAGAGCTAAATGATCCCATAACCAATGGATCAGATCTAAGATCTGCAGTCCTGTCACATCCAGTCATGAATGGTGGTGAATGATTAAGCTACTCACTGGAGGAGGAGGCTCCACAAATATCCCTATCCTCAATGATGGAAGAGCCTGGCATATCAGTGCAAAAGATAAGGCTGAAGCTTTTACAGCAACCTTCAGCCAGATGTGGAGAATGGATAATCCATCTTGGTCTCCTCCAGTTCTCCCCAGCATTACAGATACCAATCATCAGCTAATTTGATTCACTCCAGGTGATATCAAGAAATGGTTGGAGACACTGGAAACTGCAAAGGCTATAGCCTGTGACAACATTCCAGTAATAACACTGAAGACGTGTGCTCCAAAACTTGCTGCTCTCCTAGTCAAGCTCTTCCAGTACAGTTACAATGCTGGCATCTACCCAACAATTTGGAAAATTGCCCAGGTATGTCCTGTACATAAAAAGCAGGACAAATCCAACTCGGCCAATTACTGCCCAATCAGTCTACTCTCGATCATCAGGAAAAGATGGAAGGAGTCATCAACAGTGCTATCAAGCAGTAACCTGCTCTGTGACGCCCAGTTTGGGTTCCGACAGGGCCACTCAGCTCCTGAACTCATTACAGTCTTAGTTCAAACATGGACAAAAGAGCTGAATTCCAGAGGGGAGGTGAGAGTGACAGCCCTTGACGTCAAGGATGCATTCGCCCATGTGGGGTATCAAGGAGCCCAAGCAAAACTGGAATTGATGGGTATCAAGGAGCAAACTCTTCAGTGGTTAGAGTCATACAGATAAACAGGAACACCACTACCTTCAAGTACTCCTCCAAGCCACTCACCATCCTGACTTGGAAACATATCGGCATTCCTTCAGTGTCACTAGGTCAAACTCCTGGAATTCCCTCCCTCATAGCATTGTGGGTCAATCTACAGCAGGTGGACTGCAGCAGTTCAAGATGGCAGCTCACCACCACCTTATCAAGGGACAACTAGGGATAGGCAATAAATACTGGCCAATCCAAAGATGCACACATCTCACAAAATGAAGGATTTTAAAAAAAAGTCAGGCCTATAGGTTCAGGCAGTTTGACTGTACGATTTAAAGGAGCCTTTCAGCAGTTACCTTTGCTGCATTGGAGCTGGGACCCCAAACTTTTAGCTGTTGACCTCACTCAGGGTCACATCCCACAGGTTGAACGGCCCTGTACTGGAGCAAGGGGCTGCTGAGGACCTTTCAGCTTGCGGTCCCATTTGGGGTCCTCGCCCCTCCCCTCCCACCCCAACCCCTCACTGTAAGAAAACCAACTCTAAATTACTTTTTCAGAATAAAGCTAAATCATTCATGGGATGTGGCCATCGCTGGATGGGCCAGCATTTGTTACCCATCACTAAGCTCTGCTGCTGTGATATGGCAGTAATTCTCCTTGTCTCCCCCTTATGGCATGGTGCCCAGGAAGCTGCTTATAATCAATGGTGTGTCTTGATGATGGCTAGAGATGCCTACAGACTCTTGTAGATAATGGCTAATGACCTGTATGGGTATAGAGTCACAGAGTTGTGAGGAACGGAACAAGATGCCACGGTCCAATTTATTCATGCTGACCCGATATCCTAAATTAATCTATTCCCATTTCCCAGCATATGGCCCATATCCCTCTAAACCCTTCCTATTCATACACCCATCCAGATGCCTTTTAAATGTTGTAATTATATCAGCCTCCACCACTTCCACTGGCAGCTCATTCCATACATGCACTACCCTCTGCGTGAAATTGTTGCCTCTTCAGTCCTTTTTATATCTTTTCCCTCTCATGTTAAATCTACGCCCTCTAGTTTTGGACTTCCCCTGCCTGGGTAAAAGACCTTGGCTATTCACCCTATCTATGCTCCTCATGATTTTATAAACCTCTATAAGGTCACCCCTCAGCCTCTGATGCTCCAGGAAAAACAGCCCCAGCCTGTTCAGCCTCTCCCTATAGCTCGAACCCACCAATCTTGGCAACATCCTTGTAAATCTTTTCTAAACCCTTTCAAGTTTCACAACATCCTTCCAATAGGAGAGAGACCAGAATATGATAAGACAGGGAGAAGATCATTCTGCTCCTTGATCTGTCATTCAATTGGATCATAGCTCATTTTCTACCTTAAGGTCATTTTGTCACATTACTGTCATATCCCTTGATGTCTTTAATGTCTAGCAATTGTCCACCCCTGGATGCTGACAATTCGAGGCCACTTCCTGACTAACATCTCTCCCCTCAACTCAACTCAAATTTTGTCAGCCCTCCTTGACCCTAATCTGAAGAAATGTAGAGTTCAGTCCGAACACAGAAAAAATCAGAGTAGAGTGGTAGTCTGATTGTGGTTGCACCTCCTCCGAATATTCAGACCAATATAACAGTCCTTCACATTTACACACCAGTACCAGCCTATTGCAACCCAAATACAGAGCTGGATTGGTAATCCCTGATTCCGATCCCTGATACCTATTCAAACCAATCCATGGGAGATGGTATCAAGCTAAAGTTTGGAAAATTACAAAGAATATTGACTGAAGTTTATTCCAGTCAATTTAAGTAAATTATTCGCCAGGATTCATGATTCATGATTGTTTTCATGCTAAGAATAATAGATAAGTCACTGGGCCATTGAAGCAGATGTTCAAACAAGAGCTCCAAAGACAATTATTTCTGGATAGGCAAGGGATTTGGGGATCTTAGATTTGAAATGAATGCCGGCAATAGCAGCAAGTGAATGCTTAATATATTTTGTCCTTCACTATTATCTTGCCTCCTCCTTCCCATCTGTCACTTTAAGGTAATTCTTGTTTTATTTTCCTTTGGCTCAGTGGGAAGATGGTGAGCTAGACACCCACCTTAATAGGTCGTCCCCATCATCGTTCAATTCCATGAATGCTGGTGTAAGTTTTGAATCCTCTCCCAACCTTCAAGCATGTTACTGCAGGGAAACATTGCTTTTGTGGGATGTAGGTGTTTCTGTCTGGGCCAGCATTTATTGCTCGTCCATAGTAGCCCCTTGAGAAGGTGGTAGTGAGCTAGTTTCTTGAACTGCTGTAGTCTATGTGCTGTAGATAGGCTCTTCATGGCCACATGGAGGGAATTGCATGATTTAGACCGAGCGACAATGAAGGAATGGCGATATATTTCGAAGTCAGGATAGTGAGTGGCTTGGAAGGAAATTTGCAGATGGTGGTCTCATGTATCTGCTGCCCTTGTCCTTCCAAATGGAAGTGGTCATGGGTTGGGAAGATGTTTCAGAATACCTGTATAGAATCCCTACTGTGTGGAAACAGACTGGTAATCCTGAATATTGTGGTGATATGGGTTCAAGCCCCAGCATAGATAATAGTGAAGTTTGAGTTAAATTCTTTTAACAAAAAAATTGGAATAATAATTTGGCCTAATAGTAATCAGGCTACTGATTCACTAACAACATTTAAGGAAGAAATCTGTTGTTCTTACATAGTCAGGCCTATATGTGACCCAGTTCCATCACAATATGATGGAACTTCCCCCCTTAACTTCCCCCCATGAAAGAGCCCAAATAAGCCACTCAGACCAAGGAGCAATAAATGTTGGTTCAGCCAGAGACATCCAAGTCTAAGGGCAGACAATGGCCTTGTAACACTACTACTAGAGTATTAATGCGGGAACTCAGCCAATGTCCTGGCAACCCAGGTTCAAATCCCACTATAGCAGGTAATGGAATTAAGGAGCAACCAACGATGGCAAAACCCATCTAGTTCATTAATGCCATCCTTATCTGGTGTACATGTGACTCCAGACCCATAGCAAAGTGGTTGATTCTTTGCTACCCTCTGAAATGGCCAAGTCAGGGATGGGCAGTTAAAGCTGGGCAGCCAATGATGCCCAAGTCCCCTGAGTGACTTGAAAAATGTTGGAGCGATAAAAGCCTCTCTTTTCTTCCTAAGAATTCATTGCAATGCAACATGCTTCAGCAGACTCAGAATATGTATTTCTGGCTGGAATCCATTCCAATCCCAAGGTAACCTTCCGCATTTAGATTTTATTAGACTTTCACTGACTACCAGCATCGTACTCATCAATTACTTCCTCTTCTTTCTTTTTGATTCCTTTCTTCACCAGAGAAGCTGCTGCTCTGCTTTCTTCCTCAATGAATGAAAGTCATTGTTTATAACACAGCTCCCAGATTCCTCATGTTGACTGCAGGAAGCAGCCCTGTCTCTTGTGGAATAACCAGGTCTTTGTTGCAGGACAACAGCTTAAGAAAAGATCTAAAGTTCCTGTGTTCTACTGTCAAATTTATGGTGTCACAGCAAATATCGAAGACATGTTTGCAGTATAAATAGCACAGGGCTTTTCAAATGGGTAGCTGTCAGCTGCTATAACCTCTGCTGCAAAGTAGGGCAGGAGAAGCTTTTAAATTGCAAAATCAATAACTCATTCCAATAGCATCAGAGACTTTAATGGAGTTAACACCAACTTGTATTTATATAACACATTTAACATACATAGGAGGTCCAGAGGTGCCTTAAAATAAGCTAAAATTTGACATGCCGTCAGGCAAGTTGCTGAAAGGCTTAGTCAAATAAGAGTGTCCTAAAAGGAGGAAAAAGCATTAGAGAGGCAGAAATGTTTAAGTAAGAGCTCCAGAGTAAACTCGCTCTTTCTTTAAATGTTAGATGATGTGTGAGCCATCCTTAATTGCCATTGGAATGCATGGAATTCTTTACTATATAGGGCTATTGAGGCTGGGTCATTAGGTGGATTTAAGGCTAGGAAAAGCAGATTTATAATCAGGAGTGGACTCAGATTTTACAGAGAAGGGAGACTGTGTTCAGTGGTAATGTCCCTACCTCTGGACCAAGAGGCCTGAGGTTACAAAGTCACAGATCAAGTCATTGCGTCATAACGCATGAAAACAGACCCTAACCAATCTATGTTGGCCATGTTCCCAAACTAAACTAGTGCCACCTGCCTGCCTTTGGCCCGCATCCTTTCCTATTCATGAACCTGTCCAAATGTCTGTTGTAACTGCACCTGCATCCATCACTTTCGCTGGCAGTTCATTCCACATACGAATCACTCTCAGGTTGCCCTCATGCCTTTTTTAAATCTTTCTCTTGTCACTTTTAAAATGTGCCTCCTAGTTTTGAACTCACCCACCCTTGGGAAAATACTCCTGCTGTTCACCTTATCCACACCTGTCATGATTTTATAAACCTCTACAAGGTCAGCCCTCAACCTCCTACACTCCAGTTAAAAAAGTTCCAGACCTTCCAGTCTATCTTATGAGGACTTGGGTGATTTTTAAAGTTGGAACAACAGAAACAGCCTGAATGGGTAGGGTCAAGCAACCGCAGAACCAGGATTTTTAGTTTTAGCTTTCTGCAGTTGCTGGTCTTTTGAAGTTGGGTAGGAAAGCTTTTATTCCTCTGTTATAGTCAAAAGCTGGGTTTCTGCTCCTGCGGCTAGGGTTACATGTGAGACAATCAATTTTGTTGAATTTGCCTTTGCCAAGGGTGCGTGCATATATTGGAACAGTTAATTAGTAACAGTTAATGTATATATTATTTTGTTAAACAGGAGTGCAGGTTCATTGTTCTTTGAAAGTGGAGTCTCAGATGGATAGGATAATGAAGAAGGTGTTTAATATAGAGTCATAGAGACCCTTCGGTCCAACCTGTCCACGCTGACCAGATATCCCAACCCAATCTAGTCCCACCTGCCAGCACCCGGCCCATTTCCCTCCAAACCCTTCCTATTCATATACCCATCCAAATGCCTCTTAAATGTTGCAATTGTACCAGCCTCCACCACATCCTCTGGCAGCTCATTCCATACACGTTCCACCCTCTGCGTGATAAAGTTGCCCCTTAGGTCTCTTTTA
This sequence comes from Chiloscyllium plagiosum, assembly GCF_004010195.1. Lineage (NCBI taxonomy): Eukaryota > Metazoa > Chordata > Chondrichthyes > Orectolobiformes > Hemiscylliidae > Chiloscyllium > Chiloscyllium plagiosum. The sequence continues at coordinate 12,965,561 of NC_057710.1, forward strand.
TATCTTTCCCCTCTCACATTAAATCTATGCCCTCTAGTTCTGGACTCCCCGATCCCAGGGAAAATACTTTGTCTATTTATCCTATCCATGCCCCTCAGAGCATTGAGTATAGGAGTTGGGAGGTCATGATGCAGATGTACAGGGCATTAGTTAGGCCATTTTTGGAATATTGTGTGCAATTCTGATCTCCCTCCTGTCGGAAAGATGTTGTGAAACTTGAAAGGGTTCAGAAAGGATGTTGCCAGAGTTTGAGGGTTTGAGTTATAGGGAGAGGCTGAACAGGCTGGGGCTGCTTTCCCTGGAGTGTCGGAGACTGAGGGGTGACCTTATAGAGGTTTATAAAATCATGAGGGGCATGGATAGGGTAAATAGACAAAGTCTTTTCCCTGTGGTGGGTGAATCCAGAACTCAACGGTTTACGGTGAGAGTGGAAAGATTTAAAAGGGACCTAAGGGGCAACTTTTTCACACAGTGGATGGTGCATGCATGGAATGAGCTGCCAGAGGAAGTGGTGGAGGCTGGTACAATTGCAACATTTAAAAGGCATCTGGATGGGTATATGGAAAGGAAGAGGGATATGGGCCAATTGCTGGCAAATGGGATTGGTTAGGTTGGGATATCTGTTTGGCACGGACGAGTTGTACTGAAGAATCTATTTCTGTGCTGTACATCTCTATGACTCTGTGACTATATTTCAATAGAGTTCCAGTTAAGCCAATTCTTTTCTTTTTCTTTTTATTTTGTCTGTGTTTCACCAGCTGTGTTATAATAAAGTGTGTTTTGCTTAAAGTCGAGTCGTTTGACCAATCGAATTGCACTAGGGATGCAATGCCTTGCATTTACCTTTAAAAGAAGAAAAAGTTAGGGTCAAGGCTAGCTGCTTAATCTACTTTGAGAGGGTTTGGTTTGGTCCAAAACAAAGAAGGTGTCCATGGACATAGGTGAAATATGATTAAATGAGGTTGTTGAACAAATGGAGAGAAGAAGGTTGAGAGGTGACTTAGTCAAGACGTATAAGATAATCAGAGGGTTAGATAGGGTGGACAGTGAGAGCCTTTTTCTTCAGATGGTGAAGGCTAACATGAGGGGACATAGCTTTAAACTGAGGAGTGATAGATTTAGGACAGATATCGGGGGTAGTTTCTTCACTCAGAGGGGTGTGGAACGGCCTGCCTGCAACAGTAATAGACCTGCCGACATTAAGGGCATTTAAATGGGCATTGGACATACATATGAATAATAATGAAACTGTGTAGGTTAGATGGGCATCAGATTATTTTCACAGGTTGGTGTAACATTGAGGGCCGAAGGGCCTGCACTGCACTGCAACGTTCTATATTCTATGTTCTAAATGAAAGGATTGAGAACAAGAAGTCATGGATTTAAAGTAATAGGTAAGAGAAGCAAAAGTATTACAAGAAACAAACCATGTGAATGCACTGCTTCAGAATGTGTTTAAGGTAGTTCTGAAGATGGGATCATTGGACCCAAAATGCTAACTCTGATTTCTCTCCACAGCAATTTCTGTTTTTGTTTGCGTTTGTGGCTAAGGTAGGTTCAATTGAGGCTTTTAAAGAGGCTGTCATCTGAAAATTAAGCATATGCAAGGTTATGGGAAGCAAGCAGCAGTATGGCACTTGGCTGGGCTGAACAGTAACATTCTGCACTATAACAGTTCTGTGGCTTGGTATACCCATGGTCGAAATACATGATGCAACAGGCTTTAGGGGTTGAATGGCCTACTTCTGTTCCTGTGCTCATTTTCCATTCAGAAGACAGAAATGCAATAAAAACAAATTGTAAGTAGATGTAGGGGGAAAAATACAACAATAACAAACACCACACAGCAAAAGAACAATGGGATATTTTCACTAACGTTTGATAAATTCTACAAATTCCCAAGTATCACATCCGAGAAGTTAAAAAATAAACAGGATTTTCAACACAAGAGAGGAAACCTGCATCAGAAAATCACATCAAGATCAATAGCTTTGAAATGGAGGAAGTGCGAGACATTTTGATTGGGATGTGCTTCTTGTCAGGCTGGATAGCTTTATTCTGGCCACAGCAGGGGAGATGTAAAACTGCAAGAGCTGTGCTGACTTGCAGAAGAATACACTTGCTGCAAACTGTGAACTGACAGCGCCGCTGTGAAAAGTATTTCAATTAAACCTGTCACTGCTTAGTTATTCCAGAAACTGTCACAATTGAAATAGCTGTCATTGTACTCAGTGGTTTGTTGAGCCTGGTGTTGCATTTGGTGCAGCTATAACCAGTTACTGGCTTGAGTACTTGTCTTTTCCCGTCTTCTGACTTTCCCAGTGACACTTCAATCCACCTGACCCAGCTCAACCCAAACTATAGGAACTGGAATTGACAAAATCCGAATTTCCACACTGATTCATTGCTGAGATTTCTGGTTTGAAGAGACTGTGCCTGTGCTAATTCTTATTTTGTCTTATTTTTCAAAACATTTATTAATTTTGCCCTCTCAGGGGAAGATGTTGACGTGTCTAGTTTAATATTGACATCAATTTTTCCTTCTAGCTTTGGACGGCCCATACTGTGGGGAGAAGACCTTGTCTATTTACCCTATCCATGCCTGTCATGATTTTATAAACCTCTATAAAGGTCAACCCTCAGTCTCCAATGTACCACCATCCATTCTGTTCAGCCATTCAGTGTTCTCTAAGTTTAAAATAGGTTTCCCCTCATTCCCCCTCATCCTTCAAAACTCCAAGTATAGATCCAAAGTCCTCAAATGTTCCTTGGTATTGACCCTCAATTCTGACTCCTTTACAATGATGCATACCATCAGGACTGACGCGTTGATAATAAGTCCCTCCCTCAGTACTGACCCTCTGGCAGTGTTGCAATACCTCAGTCCTCATCCTCCTAATCATACAGCGCTTCCTGGATTCTGACCCCATTACACTGCGGCACTGCCTCAGACCAGACTTTTGGAAAATGTGGCATACTCTGATGGAGCTGAGGACGTCTGTCTGTACTGAACCTGTAATCATGAGGCATATCCTCAGTTCTGACCCCCTTACAATGAGGCACTTCTTCAGGACTGACCGTCTAATAATTTGGCATTCCCTTACTACTGACATGCTGACAATGTGGCTCTCCCTCAGACCAGATCCTCTGACAGTGCGGTAATTACTCAGTGCACACCCTCAGTGGTTAGCAGCGTCAGGGACGCGGGTTCGATTCCAGCCTCAGGTGACTGTCTGTGTAGTGTTTGCACATTTTCCCTGTGTCTGCATGAGTTTTAATGAGCGCTCCGGTTTCCTCCCACAATCCAAAGATATTCAGGTTAAGTGATTTGGCCATGCTAAATTGCCCATAGTATTCAAGGATGTGTAGGGTAGGTGCATTAGTCAGGGGCAAGTGTATAATAATAGGGTAGGGGAATGGGTCTGAGTGGGTTAACTCTTTGGAGGTTAGGTTTGGACTTTGTTGGGCCATTGGCCTGTTTCTACACTGTATAGATTCTACAACTCAGGCACTGGCTGAGTTTTGACCCTCTGTTGCTTATGCAATCCCTCAGTTCTGACCCTCTGACTATGACAAAATCCCTAAAAACTGACCCTTTGACAAAGAGGCACTGCCTGAAACTGACTCTCTGACAATGTGGCACTCCTTCAATACTGACCGTCTAATGAAGCGGCTACCTCAGGACTGACATTCCAGTGCCTCCTCAGGACTGACCCTATGATAGAGCTGCAATACCCACAGAACTGGTCCCCTAATCGTGAGATCCTCCTTTCATTCTCTAGTGCCAGACAGAACCTCTGAAAATTAAGCATTTCCTCAGTTATGACCCTCTGACAGTGCTCCAGTTCCTTGTACTGACCCTCTAATTATGTAGCAATCCTCAATTCTGACCTCATTTCACTGGGGCACTGAGGGAGTCTATTAGCAACAGAGGGCCAAAACTCAGCCAGTGCCTCTTTATGATGGAGCCAGAATTGGGGGTGTGCTACTCAATTAGAGGGTCAGTACTGTGGAATTGAAGCACTGCCAGAGGGTTAGTACTGAGGGAGGGCTTCCTTGTCAGAGAGTCAGAAGTGAAGAAGTATCTTATTGTCTGAGGTTCAGTCCTGAGGCAGTGACTTGTCAGAGAGTCAGTGCTGTGAGATTGCCTGAGAACTGATGGAGTGCCCTACTCTAATTCTCCCATTCAATATTGCCCTGCTCCAATTCTCCCACTTTGAGCTACACTGCATCAATTGTCCCATTATCTGATCCCCTGCTCCAAATTCTCATATTTAGATAAGTCTGAACCCAGTCTTTTCACTTAATAGTTCCTTGCAATGATTCTCTAATTTAATGGTCCACTGCCAGAATTCTTAAATTTTGGCATGGATGAGTTGGACCGAAGGGTCTGTTTCCATGCTGAACATCTCTATGACTCTATTTAGGGCTCCGCTGCCCTGCACAAAATTCTCCCATTTACCAATCCTGCACAAATCCTGGAACTGCTCCAACACGCCTATTGAGTATTATCTTGCCCCTGTTCTCCCACTTAGAAAGTAATGGCACCTGAATGAATTCTCCAATTATTGAATCCCAGTATCAATTCTCCCATTTAGGAGTGCCCTACTCTAATTCTCCCATTCACTGGTGCCATGTATCAGTTTTCTAATTTAGTTCCACCAGTTCTTCCATTTAGTATTTCCCAGCAACAATTCTCCCATTTAATGGTCCGCTGTCAGAATTCTCTAACTTTGGCATGCCCTGCATCAAATTTCCAAATTACCAATCTTGCACTAACTCCCCATTGTGTATTGTTTTTCCCTAATTCTCCCATTTAATTGCTCCCTGCTACACATCTTCCACATAATAGTGCCTTGTTCAAGTTTTTTTTTCCATTTAGCGGAGCCCTGCTTCAAATCTCCACTTTATTGCTCCTTTGCAACATTTCTCCGGTTTACAGATTCCCTGCCTGTGTTCTCCTGTGCTCGGCTGCAATTCTCGGTTATTGATACCTTGCACCAAATCTCTCATTTACTAATGCCCATACCCCACCAAGACTCCTTTGCAACATTTGTCCTGTTTACTGGTTCACTGCCCGTGTTCTCCCATTTGCTCCAATTCTTGAAGTTATTAGCACCCTGAACCAATTCTCATTTACCAATCCTCCAACTCTGTGTTTCCCAACATCAACTTTCATATTTACGGATGCTCGAGACCAATTCTCCCATTTCGGAGTGCCCTAATCTAATTCTTTGATTTAGTGGTGCCATACCCCAACTCTCTGATATAGTTCCACTGTGCAGTTCTTCCATTTAGTAATTCCTGCAACAATTCTTCTATTTGGGGCTCCACTCCCTGCACCAATTCTCTCATTTGCCAATCCTCTTTTACAAAAGCCTCTTTGAGTATTATCGTGCCCCAGTTCTCCCACTTAGTGCACCAATTCCCCAGTTATTGATGCCCTGCATCAATTCTCCCATTTAGTTGTTCCCGATACACTTTGTTTTAAATTTAATGGTGAGCTGAACCAAATCTCCAATTTAATGATGCTTGCAACATTTCTTCTTTTTATTGATTCCTTGTCCCTATTCTCCCATTTGGATGTGCTCTGCTCCAATCTTTTTAAAATTAATTGGCAATTTGTACCAATTTTTCTAATGTAATAGCACTGTGCACTATTTCTCCCATTTACTGATGCCCACCAATTCTCCAACTGATACCCTGACACAAATTGTCCCATTTACTGATGCCCTAGCCCAAATCTACCATTTAGGAGTGTCCGACTCTAATTCTCCCATTTACTGGTGGCATGCCCCAATTCTCTAATTTAATTCCATCAGTTCTTCCATTTAGTATTTCCCTGCAACAATTCTCCCATTTAATGGTCCGCTGCCAGAATTATCGAATGCATGCCTCCCCTGCATCAAATCTCCAAATTACCGATCCTGCACAGATCCTGCCATTAATGGTGCCCTGTATCGAATCTCCACCAATACTCCTTTGCAACATTTGTCCTATTTACTGGTTCACTGCCCGCGTTCTCCCATTTGCTCCAATTCTTGAAGTTATTAGCAACCTGAACCAATTCTCTCATTTACTGATTCCTTGCACCAATTCTCCAATTCACTGTTGCCCAACACCAATTCTCCCATTTCCTGATGTCCTGAATAAGTTCTCCACTCAGTGTTGCCCTAGCCCAATTCTCCCATTTAGTGCAACACTACCCCAATTCCCCCACAGTGCTACACTGCACCAATTCTCTCATCTGAGATACTGAGGCACTGTCAGATGGTCAGCATTGTTGGAAAGCATTATTGTGAGAGGGTCAATATAGAGCCAGTGCATTATTCTAAGAGGTTTAGAACTGAGGGAGTGTCACATGATTTTGGGGTGAGTACTCAGGTCTTGCAGTGCTATGAGAGGATCAGAACTGAGAGAGTGCATCATTGTCAGAGTGCCTCAAAATGCAGGAGTCTGAATTGAGGGCATGCTGCATGATTAGTGGATCAGTACTGAGATATTGCAGATCTATCAGAGGGTCAGTCCTTATGGAGTGCCTCACTGTAAAGGAGTCAGAGTTGAGAGTGTGCCTCCAATTAGATGGTCAGTACTAGGGTATTGTAGCTCTATCAAGGTCAGTACTGAATGATTGCCTCATTGTCAGAAGGTTGGTTCAGAGGGAGGGCCTTATTATCAAGATGACAGTGCTGAGGAAGTGCTTTATTGTCAGATGGTCAATACTGTAGTAATGCTTCACTGTTAGAGTGTCGGATATGAGGCAGTGTCCCTTTGCCAGAGGGTCAGTTCTGAGGCAGTACCTTGTTGTCAGAGGATCAGAACTGTGGGAATGTGTTATTGTCAGTGGGTCAATACTGAGGCAGTGCCTCATTTGAAGAGAGTCAGAAATGAAAGGGTGCTAAACAATTAGAAATTCAGTACTGAGGTATTCGCAGCTCTGTCAGAGGGTCAGTGGGAGAACCTCATTATCAGAGGGTCAAGGTTATGGGAGCGTCTTATTGTCAGAGATTTATTCCTAAGAATGTGCCATTTTGTCAGAAAACTCGTTCTGAGGCAGTACCTCAATATAATGCAGTCAGACTGAGGGTGAGCTACATGATTCGAAGGTGAGTACTGAAGTGTTGCACCTCTGTCAGAGAGTCAGATCTTTGGGAACGTGTTATTGTCAGAGGGTCAATATTGACACAGTGCCTTATTAAACTGGGGTCAGAATTGATGGAGTGCCACCTGTTCAAATGTCAGTCCTGAGCACTGTCAGAGAGTCAGTTCTGTGGGAGGGCCTCATTATCACATGGTCAATACTGAGACAGTCCCTCATTGTCAGAGAGTCCATTCTGAGGCAGTGTCTCATTGTAAGGGGTCAGAGTTGAGTGAGTGCCACACACTTAGAGAGAATCCCTCATTGTCAAGGGGTCAGAGGTGAGTGGTTGCATTACGAACAGAGCGTTAATTCTGAACTGCTGTCTCACTGTGATGGAGTCAGAACTGAGGGAGTGCAGCATGATTTGAGGGTCACTGACAAAATGCTACTCCCTCAGTACTGACCCTCTAACAATGAGGTACTGTCACAGAACTGACCCACGTACAATAAGGCACTCCCACAATATTCACCCTGTGATAATGAGGCCCTTTCTCAGTACTGACTATCTGAGAGTGCTGCACTACCTCAGTACTGACCCTATAAACTTGTGGCACTCCCTCAATTCTAACCCTATTAAAATGAGGCATTAGCTTGGTTTCATCCTCTGATAATGATGCGCTCCCTCAGTCCTGACCCTGTCCCTCAGAACAATGAGGCACATTCTCAGGACTGACATTCCAGCAATGACTAATGCCTCAGAACCAACCCTCTGTCAATGAGACACTCCCTCAATTCCAACCCAACACAAAGAGGCACTTCCTCAAACTGACCTTCTGACAATGAGGCACTCTCTCAGTTCTGACCCTCTGACAGCACTGCAACACCTCAGTAGTGATCCTCTCATCTTGTAGCACTCCATCCATTCTGACTCCCTTACATTGAGGCACTGCCTCAGAATAGAGGGAGGGATAATCAGTCCCTCCCTCAAAACTGATTCTCTGACAATGAACAATTCCCTCAAGACTGACTCTCAGAAATGAGGTGCTCCCTCAGTTCTGACCCTCTGACAGTTCTAATACTGCAGTACTGACCCTCTAATTGAGTAGCACTCCCTCAATTCTAACCCCATTACAACAAGGCACTGCCTCAGAACAGACCCTCTGACAATGAGGCACACTCTCAGGACTGACTCGCTGACAATAAGGCACTCCCTCAGCACATACCATCTGATAGAGCTGACCCTGTAATTGTGTAGCACCCTCTCAGTTTTGACCCCACTACAATGAGGCACTGATTCAGCATGACTCTGTGTTACTAACACACTCAGAACTGACAAAGACGGATAGTCTCAGGACTGTCTTTGACAATGTGGCACTTGCTCAAGTCTGACCATAGTAAGATGAGAATTTTCTCAGTATTGACCCTCTGACAATTATACAGTGCTGTAGTGCTACAATACCTTGATGCTCACCCTCTGACAATGAGGCACTCCTTCAGTAGCGACCCTCTGATAGAACTGCAATGCAGCACTTCAGTACTGACTCTCCAATTGTGACACTTACAGAGACACTGCCACAATATTGACCATCAGACAATGAGGCAGTCTCCTTGTGCTGATTTTGTAATTGTTTAGCACCCTCTCAATTCTTAGAATGAGGCACTGCCTCAGTATTCAGAGAATCCCCACAGTGTGGGAACAGGTCATTAGGTCCAATAAATTAGATTACTTACAGTGTGGAAACAGGCCCTTCGGCCCAACAAGTCCACACTGCCCCGCCGAAGTGCAACCCACCCATACCCCTAACCTAACACTACGGGCAATTTATCATGGCCAATTCACCTGACCTGCACATCTTTGGATTGTGGGAGGAAACCGGAGCACCCGGAGGAAACCCACGCAGACACGGGGATAAAGTCTGGAACAACACCCATTCCCTTAACCTATTACTCTACATTTACCCCTAACTAATGCACCTAACCCACACATCCCTGAATTGAACCTGAGTGCCTGACGCTGTGAGGCAGCAGTACTAACCACTGAGCCATGATATTGACCATCTCTGACTCATGTACTCCCTCAGAAATGACATATGATTTATCGATTTTTTAACTTATCAGGCATATTTTGCTACAAAACACAGTGAAAGGTGTTGCACAGTATTGCCATTCTATGGTACCATATAAAATAAAATCTTCTAAAAAGCATTCCTTCTAAGTATTTCTGGAAGAAGATGCAGAAGGGTGGCATGGTGGCTCAGTGGTTAGCACTGCCGCCTCACAGCACCATGGACCTGTGTTTGATTCCAGCCTCGGGCGACTGTTGGTGTGGAGTTTGCACATTGTCTTTGTGGGTTTCCTCCGGGTGCTCCAGTTTCCTCCTATAGTCCAAAGATGCGCAGGTTAGGTGAATTGGGCATGCTAAATTGCCCATAGTGTTCAGAGATGTGTGGATTAGGTGCATTAATCATGAGAAATGTAGAGTAATAGGGTAGGGGAATGAGTCTGGGTGTGATACTCTTCTGAGGGTCAGTGTGAATTTGTTGGGCCAAATGGCCTGTTTCTACACTGTAGGGATTCTCTAAGATGTTTTTTTTTTGTCAAGGCTTGTTATTGCGGCACTCTGTGCTCTGCTTGGTGTTCTGAGGGAAACGTTCTAGACAAACATCAATTACATCAGGTGCCCTGTCAACTGATGATGGAAAGCCCATAAATCTTTGAAAACTCTCTGGAGTGTCCCAAACCTTGGTCAACTTCCAGTACACTGAAGTCCCTGGCCACGTGCAGTCTGACATACTCTGAAGCCACGACTGACTGGTCAGCGCAGCTTAAAGAGGAAAGATAACAGAATGAGACGCTCCCAACACAATACAATGAAGGGCTAGAAACTGTGTAAAACTCCTTTAGCTTTATACACCAGAGAGGTTTGCTTATGAAATGTATATTGTGTGTTCTAAGGATAATCTGTAATCACCTGTGTTGTGAAGTACACAATATTGTACCACATTGTAATCAGAAATGAACTATGTGTCTCTTCATTTATTTCTTTAGAGACATGGGCATTACTAGCAAATCTAGTGTTTATTACCCTGGTGAAATAAACCAAATAAAAGTTAAAAAAAATGGTAAAAGAGAGAAAAAAATAATTAAAAGAAAAGCAGATGGAGCCAACGATCCCCAGGCTCAGAAGGCTACTTCACCATCATTTTCCAGGAAACATTGTGGGGGTGTTCCCATCCATCTGCTGCCCTTATCCTTCTTGATCGTGAAGATACTGTCTAAGGAGCCTTGGTCATGCAATGTAAAACAGTTATCTATTGTACCTTCACAAATGTTAGAAATAGCTGTCTACTTGATTTCCCTTTATATTAATCAGATGACAGCAATAAGGGAAGTTCCCAGGCACTAGATGCACATTGCACTTCTTGAATGTAAATCTTTCAAAATGCCTGAACTAGTTTAGATGAATTCAAGTCCAGGAAAAGGAAGCACTTTATTAATACTGATTCCAGAAGTCAATTGTTTAGAGGGGAATGTTTATTGCCAGATTCAGTAAATTGAATTTGAGTTGCTTGTTGTAGATCTAAATTAAATCAACTTAATTGATCTCAGTGCACTTAAGGAGGCAGAAATAGACAGTGAGGCTTATTTGCAGTTTGCAGACCTGTGTGTTCTTACTGTCACAGACACTTCTGCCAGCTATTATATAATGTTCTTTCAACAAGACAAAAAACAAATTACTTATGTAATAGTTAAATGCCGGAGGCACTGGCTGGAACTCTGCAACAACTTTAAGGAATAACTTTAAATATCACTCACACTGATTTGCCTGAAGCTCAGTTTCCATCTGGGACTCATGAACAGATTCTCCTGTCGACAACAATCAGAACTTCCTGCTCAAATTGCATGTGAAAGTCATTGAACAGAAATTGCAGCATGCCATAGCGATTTTGAGGCAGAGTGACAGGGACCATAAAAGTAATTAATACTTTTTACACATCAATTTTGGGTCGAGTCACATTTTGCCAAAATGACAAACTGGGGCTCACGGGGTGGGGATAGATGCGATGGGGAGCTAGGTTTTCCAGTGTTCTGCCTGGGACTGAAGGAAGGTCAAGGCCAGGAACACACACTATCAAGCAAGGATTTATGGGCTTAGGTGATGGCGATAAAGAATTGTTGGGGGGCTGGGGTGGTGGTGCAAAAATCTCCAAAAGTTAGTTGCCCTTGCCACAATGTCTGTGGGCCTGAGGATGAGAGAATAAATAGCATTTGGATGAGGTAGTCAAAAGAACACTGTATTACTCTGTATGGGGACGGGTGGTTCGCTTGGAGGTACAGGGTGTGATTGCACATGGAGCAGCAGTTAAGTTCCATTAACATGTTGGCAAAGTTTAATCTGTGATGCTGCGCGCTGACCTTTCAGTCTGAGATGTGACAGTAACCAGCAAGAGGTTACCAATCCAGTGTTTGGCATGAAGCCGTCAACGTTGAAATGCACAGCCACTCCTACCATGTACCTTGCTGGCTTGTTCTCTAGTTGGTCTATCCTGCTGCTGGTATCTGTACAGGAATGCAGTTAATGGTTTTGCAACTGAATTAGCATCTAGGTGGTGGATGGGAGTTCAAATTAGCAACAGGGAATTCAAAGACAGTTAATTCAGTCAATTGGATTTGAAAAGCTAATAATAGCACTGGTGATCATGAAGAAACTGGATTTTTATGAATAAGCACAACCATTCTGGTTCCCTGAAGTCTTTCAGAGAAAGCTGTCATCTTTACCTCATTTGATGGCACATACAGACCCATGTTACCCACCTTTGAAATGGCGGAGCGACCTATTCAGTTGCATTCAAGAAGCCAATACACCAATCCTTTCTGAAGGACAGTGAGGGATGGCTGCTAAGAACAAACACACAGCAGTGGATGGATTCCACACTCAATCGGTGAATCAGGGTCCCTGCTTGATCATAGAATCTTACAGTAGAAGCAGCCCATCGAGTCCACACCAACTGCTTGTGCACTGCCCGGTTCTACCTCCTTCCCAAGATCCACAAGCCTGGCCACCCTGGCCGACCCATTGTCTCAGCATGCTCCTGCCCCACCGAACTCATCTCTACCTACCTCGACACTGTTCTATCCCCCCCAGTCCAGGAACTCCCCACATATGTTCGAGACACCACCCACGCACTTCACCTCCCCCAAGACTTCCATTTCCCCGGCCCCCAACGCCTCATCTTCACCATGGATATCCAATCCCTCTACACCTCCATCCGCCATGACCAGGGCCTCCAAGCCCTCCGTTTTTTCCTCTCCAGACGTTCCCAACAGTACCCCTCCACCGACACTCTCATTCGTTTGGCCGAACTGGTCCTCACCCTTAACAATCTCTCCTTTGAATCCTCCCACTTCCTCCAGACCAAAGGGGTAGCCATGGGCACACGTATGAGCCCCAGCTATGCCTGTCTCTTTGTTGGATACGTAGAGCAGTTGATCTTCCGTAATTACACAGGCACCACTCCCCACCTCTTCCTCCACTACATTGATGAC
>NC_057710.1:12979073-13041122 GCF_004010195.1 Chiloscyllium plagiosum
TCCACCCCCACCCCCACCCACCTCTCCTTTATCTCTCCACTCTGCAGACTCCCTGCCTCTATTCCTGATGAAAGGCTTTTGCCCATAACCTCGATTTTCCTGCTCCTCGGTTGCTGCCTGACCTGCTGTGCTTTTCCAGCACCACTCTAATCTAGACTCTGGTTTCCAGCATCTGCAATCCTTGTTTTTACCTTGATCATCCCACCCACCCTAGCCGCCATCCTATTCCTGCAACCCTACTTTTCCTATGGCTCTCCACCTAGCCAAGACATCCCAGGGCATGATGGGCAATTTAGCACGGCCAATCCACCTAAGCTGCACACCTTTGGACTGTGGGGGGAAACTGGAGCACCCAGAGGAAACCCGCACAGACACGGAGAATGTGCAAACTCCACCCAGACAGTCACTTAAGGCTGGAATTGAACCTGGGTCTCTGGCCCTGTGAGACAGCAGTGCTAACCACTGAATCATCATGCCACCCAATTTAAGGAAAGGATAGACAGATTTTAGTGAGTAATAGGTTGAAGAATTATGGGGAACATGCAGGAAGGTGGAGTTGAGGCTGAGATGAGATCAGCCATGGTCATATTAAATGACAGAGCGGGCTCAAGGGGCTGAATTGCCTACTCCCACTCCTACTTTCTATGCTCTGAATAACCTGCAACTAATTACAACATTGCAAAGTGCTCCAGAGGCAACAAATTAATTTTTGTCTAAACATGTTATGTTGACAAATCTTTCCACAGCCATGCCCCACCAATCTCTGAAGAGTTAAATGGCAAACACCCTTTTTAAAGGGCTGAATACTCATCGGCCAGCAACTAACACCACTTTTATAATTCTCATCGACGCTGAGTGACTTTGTTTTGCATCAAAGGCATAGCAAGTCTGCGGCTAGAATTTATTCATGACATATTTATTTCAGGCCTAATGTCCTCAGTAAATATGACCAAGCCATTGGATTTGTGTTTAGCCAGAGAATAGAACATAGAACATAGAGTGTTACAGCGCAGTACAGGCCCTTTGGCCCTCAATGTTGTGCCGACCTGTGAAAATAATCTGATGCCCATCTAACCTACACCATTCCATGATTATCCACACGTACGTCGAATGACCATTTAAATGCTCTTTATCTTGGCGAGTCTACTACTGTTGCAGGCAGGCCGTTCCACGCCCCTACTACTCTCTGAGTGAAGAATCTGCCCCTAATATCTGTCCTAAATCTATCACCCCTCAATTTGAAGGTGTGTCCCCTGATGTTAGCCTTCACCATCCGAGGAAAAAAGGCTCTACTGTCCACCCTATCTAACTCTCTGATTATCTTATATGTCTCGATTAAGTCACCTCTCAACCTTCTTCCCTCCAATGAAAACAGCCTTAGTTCCCTCAGCCTTTCCTCGTAAGACCTTCCTTCCATACCAGGCAACATCATAGTAAATCTTCTCTGAACTTCCAAAGCTTCCACATCCTTCCTATAATGCGGTGACCAGAACCGTATGCAATACTCCAGGTGCGGCCTTACCAATGTCTTGTACAGCTGAAGCATGACGTCGTGCCTCCGAAACTCAATCTCCTAACCAATGAGCAACAACACACCATATGCCTCCTTAACAACCCTTAAGAATGTAGAAAAAAATTTAGTATTCAGGTTGGATGGAAGATTAAAATACTGTTTGCTGGGAAGTACCATATGAGGTTGTCATGGGGAAGGATTTTCTTTGTAGTTTGTGCAGCCTTTCACCGAACTCTATGTGCTTCCTTTCCTGGAACACTGCCTAACTGACAGGCAGCCAGAATTGTCAATCAGGACAACTCAAAATGGGGATTCTGTTCCAATATGAAACCATGTGTTCAGTATTACATTCACACCACACAAATGCCAGACTACTGCCATCAGCAATAAGAGACAATCTAACCATTACCCCTTGACATTCAATGGTGTTACCATTAGTGATTCCTCCATTATCAACATCCAGGGGGTTATCATTGACCAGAAACTCAGCTGGACTCATCACATAAACACAATGGCCACTAGAGCAGGCCAGAGGCTAGGAATAGTGTGGTGAATAACTCACCTCCTGACTCCCCAAAGCCTGGCCATCTTCTATAAGTCAGGAGTGTGATGGAATACTCCCCATTTGCCTGGATGGATGCTTCCCCAACAACACTAAAGAAACTTGGCACCATCCAGGACAAAGCAGCCCGCTTGATTGGCACCACATCCACAAGTTTCCACTCCCTCCACTGCCAACCCTCAATAGCAGCAGTGTGTACTCTTTACAAAATTCACTGCCAGAAATTCACCAAAGGTTCTCAGACAGCACCTTCCAAACCCGCACCAACTTCCACCCAGAAGAACAAGGGCAGCAGATAATTCGGAAGTATATGGGCATTGACTAATTTCTAAATTGGGCAAGACTTCAGAAATCTGAAGCATAAAGGACCTAAGGAGTCCCAGATCAGGATTCTCTTGAGGTTAACATGCAGATTTGGTTGGCAGTTGTGATGTTAACATTCATTTCAAGAGGGCTAGAATACAAGTATAGTGATGTACTGCTGAGGCTATCTAAGACTCTGGTCAGATCACATTTGGAATATTGTGAGCAGTTTTCAGTCCTGTATCTAAGTAAAGATGTGCTGGTGTTGGAAAGGGTCCAGAGAATGTTTACAAGAATGATCCAGGGATGCAGAGCTTGTCATATGAGGAGCAGTTGAGGACTCTGAGTCTGGACTCAATGGAGTTTAGAAGGATGGGGTTTTGAAACTTAGAGAATATTGAGAGAGTGGACATGGAGAAAATTATTCACTACTAGCAGGAAAGACTAGGATCTGAGGCCTAGGATCCCTTCAGAGTGAAGGGATGACCCTTTCGAACTGAGATGAGGAGGAATTCTTTCAGCCAGAAGGTGATGCATCTGTCGAATGTATTTCTCCAGAGGCTGTGGAGGCCAAATCATCGAATGTATTTAAAGGTAAAAATCACACAACACCAGGTTATAGTCCAACAGGTATATTTGGACGCACTAGCTTTCGGAGCGCTGCTCCTTCATCAGGTAGCTGCAGAGCAGGATCATAAGACACAGAATTTATAGCAAAAGATTACAGTGTCATACAGCTGTACTGATATATTGAACAAAGCTAGATTGCCGTTAGGTCTTTCATCTTTTAGAATAAGTTGAAGCTTTTGTTCATTAATGTGTAAATCTCAGAACTTCTTTTACTTCACTTTCTAGAAATAACTTAAGGTTTTATAAAAAAGCAGGTGACATCTCAGCTCAGACAATGTATTAAAGGTGTGAGGTTAGAGTCTGTCTGTATCCCAATCTTGAGTCAGGCTGGTTCTATTTCTAAAGTAGGGATTTATAAAATATTACATGGATTTACTGCCTGCAGATTGTGTGCTTTTTGAGCAAAATAGGATGTATCTGCAAATATAATTCTGCAAATACAAATTAAACACATTGACTTATATGTGTGTGTGCGTGGATGAGAGAATGCGTGAGTATGTGTATGAGTATGAGTGTGCATGAGAGAGTATGTGTTTGCATGTGTGAAAACTTGGTAAAGTGTGTGCATGAGTGTGATGGCGTATAAGTTTGTGAGAAGGTGTGTGCGTGGGTGTAAATGTGGGGGGTATATGTCTGCGTGTGTATGAGTAAGAGCACGTGTATGAGAGATGGCCTGCGTGAATGTGTGAGTATGTATGAATATGTGTGTATGTGTGTGTGTGTGTGTGAGGTAGTGTATAGTGTAGTGGGGTCACCTGTAGTGTGACATGAACCCAAGGTCTCCGTTGAGGCCGTCCCCATGGGCACCGAATTTGGCTGTCAGCCTCTGCTTGACCACTCTGCACTGTTGCATATTCCAAAGTTCACCTTGATGGATGGACACCCGAATATCCGAGGCCGAATGCCCCTGACTGCTGAAGTGTTCCCTGACTGGGAGAGAACACCTTTGTCTGGCGATTGTTGTGTGGTGCCCATTCATCTGTTGTTGTAGCGTCTGCTTGGTCTCGTCAAGGTACCATGTCTCAGGACATCCTTGCCTACTGTGTATGAGACAGACAACGTTGGCCGAGTCACATAAGTACATGGATGGGTGGTGTCCCCATGTGTAATGGTGGTGTCTATGTTTTGAAGGATATGGGCCAAATGTTGGCAAATGAGACTGGATTAATTTAGGATATCTGGTTGGCATGGACGAGTTGGACCAATATGCTTCTGTGCTGTACAGCTCTATGACTCTATTATTTTTAAAAATTCATTCATGGTATGTGGTCATTGTTAGTTTGACCAGCATTTATTTCCTGCAACTAATGGCAGAGGCCAGCGAACAGTCAATAAATTGCTCGGGTCTGGAGTCACATATACACCAGACCAGGTAAGGATGGCAATTTCCTTCCCTCGAGGACATCAGTGAATCAGTGGATTTGTCCTGACCATGGTTTCATGGTCATCATTAGAGCTTTAATTCCAGATTTTTATTGAATTCAAATTACACCATTCAGTGTAGTGAAATTCAAACCTGGACCCCCAGAACAGTAGCTGAATCTACAGTCTAGCCATAATACCATTACGCCAGCACCTCCCAATACAGCGACTCTGGGACCCTGAATAAATTTGAGGAGATAGACAATTTTTTAAATGAGTAATGAGTTGGAGAGTGGGCAGGAAAGTGAGTTTGAGGCCGAGATAAGATTGTATTGAGAGGTGGAGAAAGCTGAAGGGGCTTTGATATTACTCAAAGTGTCAGCACTGATACTTATCTCAACATTATTTGGAAGTCAGATTGTCTGATTTTTATCACTATGCTATTTTCTGTGTGAAAATTGCTGCTTCTCCTAAGACGCTGACAGTGACTACAGTTCATTGGCTATCGTACACGATTGGAATGTGAAAGTTCTGATGGAAAAGCAAGTCTTTCTCTTCTTTTTACAGTTAACAGTTGGCGGGTGTGGATTATTCAGTGGGAGGACTAATTAGCTTGCGTGGTCCAAGGAGGCTGGGTTCTGGAGGTGTCATCAGAGCGTGCCAGCATCCTTGCATTTACATCAAGACAGTGCAATTGCTCTCTGTGTGGGCCATCTGGAAGGCAGCTCCTGGCATTCTGCACTTACGCATGCTGGCCGAGCCCACGCTCAAAGTGGTGGCAACAAGACGTCAGACACAAATGACGGCAACTCCAAGCGCTCGTAAAATACATGAAATGCGCAGGAGCTACGGAGGGGGAATGACGTCAGCATCGAAGGTCACTAACCTGAAACTTTAACTCTTCTTTCACTCTGCCCGGACGCTGTGCATTTCCAACATTTTCCATTCATAATTTCAGATTGGCAGCATCAACTTTATTGTTTTTTTTGTGTGGTGTTTCTGCTTCTGTTGCTGTGGCCCTGACATACATGCTGGCCACACAATTCCTCTCTAGCCAGGGATTCTGGGCGCAACATAGAGAAACCACAACACTTAACCTTGAGCCGTCCTGTCACACAAACCCCAAAAGATTGACAGCTTTGTGAATGCCCCATTAAAGGAACAATTCCTCCTCAGTCACTGTCTTTCATAAAGCTGTGAATGTTATTTTGAGTTTGACCTTGGAGGTTGGGATCCACGTACTGACTGGCACCAGACCAAGACCAAAGCAGCTTTAGCTTCGAGTGGTATTGTATGACTTGGAGCTGCGAGCTCTGAACTAAAGCCGGGAACACCTGTTCTTTGTGCCTGGCTGTGATCGAGATTCTGCCAGCCGGCAGAAACCTCCGCGTATTCCTTGCTTTGCAAATCTCAAGTCCTGCATCACCTGAGAATTTCTCTTCATCGTGCAAGATATTGAGATAGAATTTGGTTTCTGTTAGCGAGTACATTTAGAAATCAATAAAATGCAGCGGGCAAATTGCAGTAAGACCATAAAACCTTGGAGAAGACATGGACCATTCAGCCCAGTGAAACTGTCCTACCATACAATGAGATCATGATTAATCTGGGAATCCTCGACCCCACTTTCTGACCTTCTCTCCATAACCCGTGATTCCCTTACTGATTAATAATCTGTCTATCCCTCTCAGCCTTTAATATATATATAATGAACCAATCTCTACAGCCCTCTGTGGTAAAGAATTCTACCGATGCATCACCCTCTGAGAGAAGAAATTCCTCCTCTAACAGAATGTTGTAAATGAGTGACTGCAGGCTCTGAGACTATGCTCTCTAGTGCTAGACTCTCTCCTGAGCACAGGCCCAACCTGCTCAGCCTGAATTTGGCCATTGTTGTACACAATGGCATTTAAAAGAATGAGAGCTGATTTTATCGATGCTTGTAATACCGTGAGGGGGACAACGTTTGGTGGATACTGGTTGCTGTTTTTGGGGAAGGCTAGACCTTGGTGCACAGTTTCAGAAAAAGACATCACACTTTTAAAATAAATTCCTTGTCTCTGAGAATTTTCATTCTACAGAATTCTGTTCCCCAGAGAACAGTGTAGTCTGCATCATTGAATTTGTTCAAGGCTAAGTTTCTTGAAAGACATGAGAGTCAAGGACAAAAGGGGTCAGCCATGATATGATGAAACGATGAAGCAGGAGCGAAGGGCTGAATGGTCTCTTTCTACTCCTAATTCTAGTGTTTCTGTCCTACAAAGTGAATATTGTAGATCTTAGGGCCGTTACACATGGTAGAGTCGAAGAATGTGGTGCTGGAAAAGCACCATTAACTGAGACTTTAATTCCCTCATTTAAGACCAATCAGCCAGGGGAAACCAACCTCTCAGCAGCCAGCATTTCCAGCTCTGTCAGAATTTTTAACTGTTTTACTAAGATTATCATTGATTTTTCTATATCAAATGACAAGAATTGAGCTGCATCATCTTACTTTTCTATTCAGCAGGATATTGTTCTTGTGTTGGAATATCAATATGCAAAGATATCATTTAATTTGAGATTAGTGGAAAATTATTAACACTAAATGCAATTAGGCTGGTCAAAGTGATGCTAATTCAGCATGCTGTGAACTCATATGCTCATCATATGTTCATTGGGGACCCAATAACTAAGTGGTATCACTGGACTGCTAATCCAGACGATCTTCTGGGGCCCCCACTGCAACAGGTGGTGGAATCCAATTCAATAACAATCTGGAATTAAAAATCTAATGATGACCATGCAACCACTGTGTGCTGTTGGGGGAGAAAACCCAGGTCCCCAAACATTACCTGGATTAATAGTCGAGTGATAATACCACTAGGCCATTGCCTCCCCCACTACGAGCGTGATGGGCTGTAATGGGACACCATTGGTCACAATATGGCACCAGTAGATTCACAATTAACCAAGGTGGAAATTTGGCCAAGTCCATTTTGAAAAGAGGCAGCTGTCAAAGCACACCCCCATTCCAGCTTTACAAGAGAATTTGGGTCTGAGGGACAATTAGGATTCTAATTCCCTCTTTCAATTGGATTAATGTGAATCTATGAAATACAGGAGCCAAACAGAAATCATGAAAGCTGCACTGTCTTATATTGAAATGGGGAGGTGGTAGCACAGACCCAATGTGGCTAGATTAGTCACTGTCCTAGCCAGCAATGCTCACATCCCATGAATGAATAAACAAAAGTCAAGAGTTCTAGGGACATGGGTTTAAAGCTCACCACAACAGATAATGAAAACTTGGGGTTAAAAAAACCATGTAACCACTGTCACTTGTTGTAAAGAAAAACATTTAGTTCACTAATGTGCTTAAGGGAAAGAAATTTGCCATCCTTTCCTGGTTTGGCCTATGTGTAACTCTGGAACCCCAGCCATGCAGTTGACTCTTAACTGCCCTCTGAAATGACCTTCGTTCGGGACAAAAAAAATTACAGATTTCGGAATGACCATAGCAAGCTACGGGATGGTGATAAATGCTGGCTCAGCCAATGATACCCACATCCCATGAACGAATATTTCTGTTGGTCCCAGAGAGCAAGCGCCATTATCTGGAGGACATGTTTGCTGCAATGGATCTTACCCAGGGTGCCCTGTGTGACCATATTGACCAACGGTCAATCTTCCTCTGCACTCCTTCTCATCTGGGAGGCTTATTGGGCCAATAACAGAGTGTACGGACCCGGTGCAAAATACAAGATACATGGGTGCTGCCCCATAGCTCCTATGCAAGATCTGCACGCCTTTTCACCACACGTATGACTTGTTGACCACCATTTTCTGCTGACCAGATACTCGATTGTCAAAAGTCTCTTGATCCTTTTATACCTTCCCCCAAATAAAGGAAGGTAAGAGAGGAAAGATTTAAAAGGGACCTAAGGGACAACCTTCCCATGCAGACGGTGGTGCGTATATGGAATGAGTTGCTAGAAGAAGTGGTGGGAGGCTGGTATAATTACAAGATTTAAAAGGCATCTGGATAAGTGAATGAATAGAAAAGGTTTACACGGATATGGGCCATGTGCTGGCAAATGGGATTAGATTAATTTAGATTATTTGGTCAGCATGGATGAAATGGACTGAATGGTCTGACTAAAAAATATGACTAAACAAATGTCAATCCAAGGATCATCGTACAAAAAGTGAATCAAATACAAATGAAAACAAAGATATATCACAATGACGGGTGTTGTGGGGTAGACCTTGCTATCACAGCAAGCGGTTGAGGCAAATCATTTTGATAGTTTTGAAAGGAATCTGGTCAATTGTACCTAAAGTGAGAAAATGGAACGGAAAAATCTGCTGAAAGACTGATGTTAAGATGGATGTATTGGGAGCAGAGTCAAGACTAGAACAGGAAAATCGACGCTCATTCCTGATGAAGGGCTCCTGCCCGAAATATCAATTTTCCTGTTCCTCAAATGCTGCCTGACCTGCTGTGCTTTTCCAGCACCACTCTAATCTTGACTCTGATCTCCAGCATCTGCAGTATCCACTTTCATTGCATTGGGAGCAGAGTTGTATAGAGTATAAACATTTCTATAGATTTCATCCCCTTACTTGAGGAAGGATGTCATTACATTGGAAGCAGCTAAGAGACAGTTCACTAGATTAATTCCAGAGACGATGGGTTTGATTATGAGGAGACATTGAGCAGTTAAGCCTGTACTCTATGGGAGTTTAGATGAATGAGTGGAGAACTAATTGAGACATAGAAGATGCTAAAGTGGATTGACAAAGTAGACGTAGAGCACATTTCCACTTGGGCGGCCATCTAGAATGAACAGTCATAGTTTTATGATAAAGATGTGGCAGATTTCAAACAGACCCTTCTCTGAAAGGGCCATGAAGCTGTGGAATTCACTATCTCAGAGTGTGGTGGGTGCTAGGACACTGAACCAATTTAAGGAGAAGATAGACTGATTTTTAGTTAGTAACAGGTTAAAAGGATAGGGAGAGCAGGCAGGAAAGTGGAGTTGAGACCGAGATGAGATCAGCCACTGAACGGTGGAGCAGGTTCAAGGGGCTGAATGGGCTCCTCCCAGTTCTTATGTTCTTACATGGATTAGCTGGGCCAAGTCTCTGTGCTGAAAATTCTATGCAGTTCTGTGCATCAGGCAGTTAGAAACAGGAGTATCACATAAACATTTATGTCAGGGAGCCAAACAATTTCGCTCTGGATTATCAACAGGGCTGTAATTAAATGATCACAGAAAGTAAAATAATTTTCTTTTAACCTCTGTAACCATTAATAATTGACTAACCAAGGAAACAATGGCACTTCAGAACATTTTTTGAAATGCGCAAAGGAATTCATGAGCTCCTCAGGGTCATTGCAGGGCAGAAGAGTCGGCAGTGAACTGCAAGTGAACCCCGTGTCAATGCTGACATTTCTCTCTAGCAAGCAAACAATTGTGGCATCATTCGTGCATGGCATAAATATTCTTGTCAATAACCAGGAAATCCCAGAGCCAACTGTTAACAGTGCAACCTGGGCACTAAGCAGCCAGAGTAAATCTGTGGTTGACCTAAATGGAACTATGAAACGGCTGGCTGCTGAAATCAGCTTTGGCCATCTTCCCTCTGAGGTCTGGGAGTCTCAACCAGTTCACCACAAAATCTATAACAGTGCAAATCGAGACCAAAGCTGCAGCTATTTTTAGACAGCACTTCAAGTATATCTTAAGTGGCTGGCTTAGGGAGTATTATGCTTTGGACACTCCATTTCGCAGATAAGGTTTTCAATATAGTCTGCTTCTTAATACTATCCTGAGGCATTAGCTGGAGAATGACTAGAAGCCTAAATAGACAAAGTCTTTTCCCTGAGGTGGGGGGGTCCAGAACTAGAGGGCATAGGTTTAGGGTGAGAGCGGAAAGATACAAAGGGGACCTCAGGGGCAACTTTTTCACACATAGGGTGGTACCTGTATGGAATGAGCTGCCAGAGGAAGTGGTTGAGACTAGTACAATTGGGGAGGCACGGTGGCTCAGTGGTTAACACTGCTGCCTCACAGCACCAGGGACCCTGGTTCAATTCCAGCCTCGGGTGACTGTCTGTGCATATTCTCCTTGTGTCTGCATGGGTTTGCTGCGGTTTCCTCCCACGGTCCAAAGATGTGCAGGTCAGATGAATTGGCCATTATAAATTGCCCATAGTGTTAGGTGTTTTAGTCAGAGGGAAATGGGTCTGTGTGGGTTTCTCTTCGGAGGGTCGGTGTGGACTTGTTGGGCCGAAGGGCCTGTTTCCATACTGTAGGGAATCTAATCAATTGCAGCATTTAAAAGGCATCTGGATGGGTATATGAATAGGAAGGGTTTGGGGGGGGATATAGGCCGAGTGCTGGCAGGTGGGATTAGACTGGGTTGGGATATCTGGTTGACATAGACAAGTTGGACCAAAGGGTCTGTTTCCATGCTGTACATCTCTATGACTCTTTGACCCTATGATCAATACTTATCCCACAGCAAAGGCAGGATTGAAAATTGGAAACAGAAACATAGTGCTATTGTCCATAGTGCTGAACCAATGATAACTGGGATCATTTTTAAAAATTCATTCACAGCTAGGCTAACGTTCATTGCCTATCCCAGAGGGTAGTTGAGAGCCATTTTGCTGTGGGTCTGGAGTCACATGTAGGCCAGACTGGGTAAGGATGGCAGTTTCCTTCCCTAAATGACATTAGTGAACCAGATGCGTTCCCAACAATGGTTTCATGATCATCATCAAAGTCTTAATTCCAGATATGAATTGAATTCAAATTGTACCATCTGCTGTAGCAGAATTCAAACCCAGGTCCTTGGAACATTACCTGGGTTTGTGGATTAACAGTGCAGTGATTACACCACTAGACCTCTGCTTGATCTGGAGGCAGTGATCCAGTCTCACTGAACATAATTTGGAGGTGCCGGTGTTGGACTGGGGTGTACAAAGTTAAAAATCACACAACACCTGGTTATAGTCCAACAGGTTTAATTGCTTTCGGAGCGACGGTCCTTCATCAGGTGAAACCAGTCTGAAGCCCGTCTAACCTATACTATTCCATTATCATCCATATGTTTATCCGATGACCATTTAAATGCCCTTAAAATTGGCGAGTCTACTACGGTTGC
The DNA here is from genome assembly GCF_004010195.1 of Chiloscyllium plagiosum. Classification (NCBI taxonomy): domain Eukaryota; kingdom Metazoa; phylum Chordata; class Chondrichthyes; order Orectolobiformes; family Hemiscylliidae; genus Chiloscyllium; species Chiloscyllium plagiosum. Next base: position 12,990,599 of record NC_057710.1, read on the forward strand.
AGGCAGGGCATTCCAAGCCCTTACTACTCTCTGAGTGAACAACCTACCTCCTATATCTATCATCCCTCAATTTAAAGCAATGTCCCCTCGTGCTAGCCATCACCATCCGAGGAAAAAGGCTCTCCCGTCCACCCAATCTAACCCTCTGATTATCTTATATGTCTCTATTAAGTCACCTCTCAACCTTCTTCTCTTGAATGAAAACAGCCTCAAGGCCCTCAGCCTTTCCTCATAAGACCTTCCCTCCATACCAGGCAACATCCTAGTAAATCTCCTCTGCACCCTTTCCAAAACTTCCACAGCCTTCTTATAATATAGCAACCAGAACTGCACACAATACTCCAAGTGCAGCACACACCAGAGTTTTGTACAGCTGCAGCATGACCTCATGGCTTCAAAACTCAATTACACTACTAATAAAAGCTAACACACCATATGCCTTCTTAACAACCCTATCAACCTGAGTGGCAACATTCAGGGATCTATGCACATGAACACCGAAATCTCTCTGCTCATCCACACTACCAAGAATCTTACCATTGGCCCTGTATTCTGTATTCCTGTTACTCCTTCCAAAGTGAATCACTTCACACTTTTCCGCATTAAACTCCATTGGCCACCTCTCAGCCCAGCTCTGCAGCTTATCTATGTCCCTCTGTAACCTGCAACATCCTTCAGCACTATCCACAACTCCACCAAAAATTAGTGTCATTGGCAAATTTGCTAACCCATCCTTCTACACCCTCATTCAGGTCATTTATAAAAATGACAAATAGCAGTGGCCCCAAAACAGATCCTTGCAGTACCCCACTAGTAACTGAACTCCAAGATGAATATTTCCCATCAACCACCTTCTTTCTTCTTTCAACTAGCCAAATTCTAATCCAAACCACTAAATCACCCTCAATCCCATGCCTCCGTATTTTGTGCAGTAGCCTACCATGGGGAACCTTATCAAACGCCTTACTGTAATCCATATACACCATATATCACATCAATCACTTTACATTCATCCACCTATTTTGTCACCTTCTCAAAGAACTCAATAAAGTTTGTGAGGCACGACCTCCTACCCTTCACAAAATGGTGTTGACTGTCCCAATCAAATTATTCCTTTCTAGATGATTATAAATTCTATCTTTTATAATCCTTTCCAATACTTTATCCACAACTGAATAAGGCTCACTGGTCTACAATTACCAGGGTTGTCATTACTCCCCTTCTTGAACAAGGGAACAACATCTGCTATCCTCCAGTCCTCTGCCACTGTTCCTGTGACAATGATGACATAAAGGTCAAAGCCAAAGGCTCTGCAATCTCTTTCTGGCTTCCCAAAGAATTGTAGGATAAATCCCATCCAGCCCAGGGAATTTATCCTTTGTCATATTTTCCAGAATTGCTAACACCTCTCCCTTACCTCAATCTAATAGCCGGTATCTCAGTATTCTCTCGACAACATTGTCTTTTTCTGTGTGAATAATGATGAAAGATATTCATTTATGACTTCTCCTATCTCCTTGGACTCCACACACAATTTCCCACTACTATCCTTGACTGGCCCTAATCTTACTCTAATCATTCTTTTATTCTTGACATCCCAAAGAAAGCTTTAGGGTTTTCCTTGATCCTACCTGCCAAAGTCTCTCATGTCCCCTCCTGGCTCTTACTAGCTCTCTCTTTAGGTCCTTCCTGGCTAACTTGTAACTCTCAAGTGCCCTAACTGAGCTTTCATGTCTCATCTTTACGTAAGCCTCCTTCTTCCTCTTGACAAGAGATTCAACTTCTTTAGTAAACCATGGTTCCCTTGCTCGGCCACTTCCTCCCTGCCTGAAGGTACATACTTATCAAGGACACGCAGTAGCTGTTCATTGAACAAGCTCTACATTTCAATTGTGCCATCCCTGCAGAGTCCTTCCCCATCCTATGCATCCTAAATCTTGCCTAATCGCATCATAAGTGCCTTTCCCCCAGCTATAACTCTGTGATAGATACCTACCCCTTTCCATCGCTAAAGTAAACATAACCGAATTGTGGTCACTATCACCAAACTGCTCAACCACCCCCGAATCTAACACCTGGCCTGGTTCATTACCCAGTACTAAATTCAATGTGGCCTCGCCCCTGGTTGGCCAGTCTACATTCTGTGCCAGGAAATCCTCCTGCACACATTGGACAGAAACTGACCCATCTAAAGTACTTGAACTATAGCGTTTCTAGTCAATATTTGGAAAGTTAAAGTCGCCCATAACAACTACCCTGTTACTTTTGCTCTTAACCAGAATCATCTTTGCAATCCTTTCCTCTACATCTCTGGAACCTTTTGGTGGCCTATAGAAAACTCCCAACAGGATGAGCTCTCCTTTCCTGTTTTTAACCTCAGCCTACACCACCTCAGCTGACACGTCCTCATCAAACATCCATTCTGCCTCCCCAATACAGAGGAACCTCGATTATCCAAATGAGTTGGGTGGAAACTACTTCATTTGGATAATTGATTATTTGGTTCATTGATTTCCTCTGGGGCTTGGAGTTTTCTGACAAGTCTGCTCCCCGTTCAGGAGACTAGGCAAAAGCACACTATGTACGGGACCCTGTGCCCCACCGTCCGCTCCCACCCAACCCCAATCCTGCACACCCCCAACTGCTTCCGCTCCCATCCCTCTATGCACACCCCAGCCCGTCTGCTCCCACGCCCTCAACCCTGTCCGCTCCCACCCCATCCTCCGCCCGCCTCCAACCCCGTTCACTTCCACCCAGCCTCCCTGCCCGCCCCCAATCCCGTCGGCTTCAGAAGGGCGTACGCCCAGTGCGTCGCTTCTCCTGTGATAGCCTTGTATCCGGAATGTCGATTTCCTGCTCCTTGGATGCTGCCTGACCTGCTGTGCTTTTCCAGTATCACACTCTTGACAATGGACTGAGAGGTAGTAAATGGAGTTTAAAGCAGAAAAGCGTGAGGTGATTCACTTTGGAAGGAGCAACAGGAATGCAGAGTACTGGGCAAATGGGAAGATTCTTGGTAAGATTTATTGAAATATGTCTCTTGATTAAATTTTAGAAATATAAACCGTAAGAACTGAGTTAGCCTGGAGAGCATTTTTTTAAGAGCAATAAGATGGTGCTATTTTCTGGGTCTGTAGATTATGAAGGAGCAAAGATGGCCTCTAGTAGAGTGATATGCTCTTCCTGTCGGATGTGGGAGTTTAGGGAGAGCGTATATGTTACTGAGGATTATATCTGCTGGAAGTGTCTTTGGTTGTGAATCCTATCAAATCACATGGAGCTGTTGGAGCGACAGTTAGAAGCAATATGGAATTTACAAGAGCTAGGGGGTAATGGATTGCAGTTATAGGAAAGGAGAAAAGCCACAGATACAGTCAGGGAGATGGGTTAACTCCAGGAAAAGTAAGAGACGTAGGTAGGTCATGCAGGAATCTTCTGTGGCTATCCCCATTTCAAACAAGTATGTTGTCTTGGAAAAGGTAGTGGGTGATGTACTCTCAGGGGAATGTAGCACGAACAGCCAGGTTTCTGGTATTGAGACAGGCTCTAATGTAATGAGGGTTACATTGTGTTTCAAGCAATCGATTGTGTTAGGGAACTCTCCACTCAGAGGCACAGACAGATGTTTCGACGGCCGGCAGTGTAAAACCAAAATAGTGCGTTGCGTCCCTGATATCAGGATCAAGGAGGTCTCAGAGAGGGGGCAGAATGTTCTCAAAGGGGAGAGGGACCAGCAGGAGGTCATTGCACATGTTGGAAACAATGACATAGGAAAGGAAAAAGATGAGATTCTGAAGGGAGAACATAGAAAGTTATGCAGGAATTTAAAAAGGAGGTCTTTGAGGGTAGTAATATCTGGACTACTCCCAGTCCTACGAGTTAGTGAGGTTATAAATAGGAGGATAGAGCAGATGAATGCATGGCTGAGGAGCTGGTGTATGGGAAAAGGATTCACATTTTGAATCATTGGAATCTCTTCTGGGATAGAGGTGACCTGTACAAGGACGGATTGCACCTGAATTGGATGGGGACTAATATACTGGCAGGGAGATTTGATAGAGCTTCTCGGGAGGATTTAAACTAGTAAGGTGGGGGTGGGGTGGGGGGGCGGGCGGTAGGGGGTGGGACCCAGGGAGACAGTGAGGAAAGAGATCAATCTGAGATTGGTACAGTTGAGAATAGAAGCGAGTCAAACACTCAGGGCAGACATTGACAAAGCAGAGAACAAGATAGAACTGATAAATGAAATAAGAAACGGATGGTCACTTTATTGGGATTGCATTATAGACCCTCTAATAGTCAGAGGGAAATTGAGAAACAAATTTGTAAGGAGATCTCAGTTTTCTGTAAGAATAATAGGGTGGTTACGGTAGGGGATTTTAACTTTCCAAACATAGACTAGGACGGCCATAGTGTTAAGGGTTTAGGTGGAGAGGAATATATTAAGTGTGTACAAGAAAATTTTCTGATTCAAAATGCAAATGTACCTACTAGAGAAGGTGCAAATCTTGACCTACTTTTGGGAAATAAGACAGGGTAGGTGACTGAGGTGTCAGTGGGGGAGCACTTTGGGATCAGCGACCATAATTCTATCAATTTGATAAATGTGATGGAAAAGGATAGTACAGATCTAAAAGTTGAAATTCTAAATTGGTGGAAGTCTAATTTTGATGTTATTAGGCAAGAACTTCCAGAAGCTGATTGGGAGCAGTTGTTTACAGGTAAAGGGATGGCTGGACAATGGGAAGCCTTCAAAAATGAGATAACGAGAGTCCAGAGACAGTATATTCCTGTTAGGATGAAAGGAAAGGCTGTTAGGTATAGGGAATGCTGGATGACTGGGAAATTGATGTTTTGGTTATGAAAAAGAAGGAAGCATATGTCAGAAATAGACAGGATAGTTTGAGCAAATCCTTAGAAGAGTATAAAGGCAGTAGGGGTATACTTAAGATGAAATTGGGAGGGCAAAAAAGGGGACATGAGATAGCTTTGAAAAATAGGGTTAAGGAGAATCCAAAGGAATGTTATAAATACATTAAGAACAAAAGAATAAGAGGGAGACAATAGGGCCCCTCAAAGATTAGCAAGGCAGACTTTGTGTGGAGCCGCAGAAGATGGGGGAGATACAAAACAAGTATTTTGCATCAGTAATTACTGTGGAAAAAGACATGAAAGATATAGAATATGGGGAAATAGATGGCGATGTCTTGAAAAATATCCATATTACAGAGGAAGTGGTGCTGGATGTCTTGAAATGCATAAATGTGAATAAATCCCCAGGACCTGATCAGGTGTATCCTAGAACTCTGTGGGAAGCTAGGGAAGTGATTGCTGGGCCCTGGCTGAGACATTTGTATCATTGATAGACACAGGTGAGGTGCAGGAAGACTGGAGATTGGCAAATGTTGTGCCACTGTTTAAGAAGACCTTGTCATCGGTGGTGGGCAAGTTGTTGGAGGGAATCCTGAGGGTCAGGATTTACATGTATTTGGAAAGGCAAGGACTGCTTAGTCAACATGGCTTTGTGCATGTAAAATATTGCCTCATGAACATGATTGAGTATTTTGAAGAAGGAACAAAGAGAATTGAAGAGGGCAGAGCAGTGGATGTGATGTATGTGGACTTCAATCAGATGTTCGATAAGGTTCCCCATGGGAAACTGGTTAGCAAGGTTAGATCTCATGGAATACAGGGATATTAAGCCATTTGGCTATAGAACTGGCTCAAAGGTAGAAGCTGGAGGCTGAGGTGGATTTCAGCTATAGGGAGAGGCTGAATACAGTGAGGATTTTTCCCTGGAGAGACAGAAGCTGAGAAGTGATCTTTACAGAGGTTTATAAAATCATGTGGGGCATGGATAGGATAAATAGACAAAGTCTTTTTCCCTGGGGTGGGGGAGTCCAGAACTAGAGGTTCAGGATGAGAGTGGAAAGATCTAAGGGGCAACTACTTTCACAGAGAGGGTTGTGTGTGTGGAATGAGCTGCTAAAGGAAGTGGTGGAGGCTGGTACAATTGCAACATTTAAGAGGCATTTGGAAGATTATATGAATGGGAAGGCTTTAGAGTGAAATGGGCCAAGTTCTGGCAAATGGGACTAGATTAGGTTGGGATATCTGGTCGGCATGGGAGGGTTGGACTGAGGGGTCTTTTTCCACATAGCACATCTCTATGACTCTATGATTCTAAGCCTCCTAACAATGGTTTCAAATTTTCTTGTCAGCTTTCGAGATTTATGCAAGTGAACCCCGAGATCCCTCTGCTCCTGTCTGTGTTTCTCCTACGAAAATGCATTTCCTCACATTTCTCTACATTGAAATTCATCTGCCGAGTGTCTGCGCATTTGGCCAACCTTTCAATGTCCCTCTGAAATCACTCAGCAATATCTTCACAAGTTACTGTTCTCCCCAACTCCATATCATCTGCAAATTTTGTGATTTTACCTCAACACCCATCTCCAAATCGCCTACATCAATCAGAAAAGTCAAGAGTCCCAACACGGATCCCTAAGGAATACCATTTTTAACTCATCTCCAATCTGAAAATGCCCATCTGTACCAACCACTGTTTCCTATCTTTTAGCCAATTTCTAATCCATGCTGTCAAGTACCCATCAATCCCAAACATTTTTAATTTGCTCACCAACCTGCCATGTGGCACCATATCAAATGCTTTCTGAAAGCCTAAATATCCAACATCCACAGCACTTCCCTCACCCAGTGCCCCTGTTACCTTGTCAAAGAATGCAATTAAATTTTCTGTTCTGAAGAAGGGTCACTGGGCCCGAAATGTTAACTCTGCTTTCTCTCCAATTATGTTGCCTGACCGGATGAGATTTTCCAGAGATTTCTGCTTTTGACTCAATTAAATTGAGCAGACATGATCTTCCCTTCACGAACCATATTGACTGTGGTATTAACTTATTTTTTTTCTCAGTGTGTATCTACTTTATCCCATATTATGGTCTCCATCAGTTTTCCCTCTATTGATGTCAACATCTGTTGTTTCCTTGGTTATCCTTTTCCCCTTTCCTAAACAATGGCATCACATTTGTAATCCTCCAGTGCCTGGAACTAACCTTGTGTTCAGAAAGGACTGGAAAATTTCTGTTCAATGGTTCTGCAATTTGTTCCCTTATTTGTTTCCTCAAAGTGTATAAAGTGATGGCAGGCATGGAGAGGATGGATAGTCAGTGTCTATTTCCCAGGGTTAAAGTATCAAATACTAGGTGGCATAGGTGCAAAGGGGAAAGTTCAGAGAAGATGTGTGAGAAACGCTTTTTAAACAGAGGGTGAAGGAGTCCAGAATACACTGCCAGAGGAGATTAGATTCCCTACAGTGTGGAAACAGGCCCTTCAGCCCAACAAGTCCACACCGACCCTCCAAAGAGTAACCCACCCTGACTCATTTCCCTCTGACTAATGAACCTAACGCTATGGGCAATTTAGCATGGCCAATTCACCTGACCTATACATCTTTGGATTGGTATCACATTTGTAATCCTCCAGTGCCTGGAACTAACCTTGTGTTCAGAAAGGCCTGGAAAATTTCTGGGGGAAGAAACCAGAGGAAACCCACGCAGGCACAGGGAGAATATGCAAACTCCACACAGACAGTCACCCGAGGCAGGAGTTGAACCCACGCCTCTGGCTCTGTGAGGCAGCAGTGCTAACCACTGTGCCACCATGAGTCTTAGAGGACATGCCTGCCAGACAAGTACATGGCAGGTGGTGAGGGCAGTCACAAAAGATAACAACGCACATGACCTTTACCAATCTACCCATCCCTGCTCAATCCCTATAGATTTGCAGCCCCACCTTCACATTGAGAACATGCCATAGCATGTCGTATGGTACCACTACCACACTCAAAGAAACAGATCAAGCAGCTTAAAAATGGACAAACATGAGGTACTGTGGTTCAATGTCTCCTTTAAGCTGCCTAGCTTCTCCAAGGGTGTGCAGGTGCCAGTCGGTGTGCCAACTTACAGTTACAAAGGTCTGTGCAGAAAAAATAAAAATTAGAGGGAGTGTAGCTGTGGCCCACCAACAGCAACAGAATTGTGTTATAGTCTCATAGCTAAGGATGTTCCTCACCCTAAAATCAAGCCAGGCAACCAAGTTTAGTTGAGTGAAGAGAGCATGGCTAGAGCAATACAGGATGAATAGAAGTATGAGATGGTGATCTGGTGAAGCGACACCATAACACGACATGGAATCAGTATACAGCAGACAGCTCCATGACAGCACATCCAGCTGAGTAAAAGGCAATGTGCTAACTCTCAGGTTCTGATTGAAATGGAGCAGCACAGGACAGATGCTCCTGACACAGGGAAAGAAAGCTTCCTTACTCTCCTCAACTTGCTGCCCCATCCCCATGCAGTAGCTGCTTTCCCTGACCTCACCTTCTCCCCATATTCCTTCTAATAATTGTGGCAAGTGATCAATAACTAGGTCCTCCTGTCTACTGGCAATTCCTACAAGGTGGTCCATGTGGGAGAGATTCACGGAACTCTGTTTCTTTAGGTGATATCATGGCACAATTTCCAGAAGGAATACTGGTTTGCATTGTAGGTTAGGTGCATTGGTTATTCCAAATTGCCTGTAGTTTCCACGGATGTGTAGGCTATGTGGATTAGCTACGGGTGATGAGGCCTTATGATGATAGGGAGGAGGGTTGAGTCTGGGTGAGATGCTCTTTGGAGGTTCGTTATGCACTTGATGAGCTGACTGGTCTCTTTCCACACTGTAGGGATCATGTCATTCCATGATTCTGATTCTAGTATTGGTGAAGTCTTGAGAAAATGTATCAGGAAGTACCTGATGTGTTTCAAAAGGCCTCTTCAAATGCCCAACAACAAGTGAACAGTAGGAGGCGATATGTCTTTTGAGTAAAACCTGATATCGACAGCAGAGCAGTATTTATTTCCATGATGTGGAGATGCTAGAGATGGATTGGGGAGGACAAGGTCAAATATTGAGCAACAGCAAGGTATAGCCCAACGGGTTTATTTGAAATCACAAATTTCTGGAGCTCAGGTCCTTCCTCGGGCATGGTATGATAGAGAGGTATAAGATCTAGTATTTATAAGCAGCAGTTAACAACTTTAAAACTGGCTGCCCTGTTGAATCCTTTAATTCGTTTGGAGTTAGACTGCTCATTGAAATGTAAAATCCAGATTCTTTTTAAGTCTTTGCCCCTCGATAATTAAAGGTTTTATCAATGTACATGAGGCGACATCTCATGTTAAACAATGCACTTTAGGTGTGAGGTCCTGTTTCAAATCTATCTATGTTTTAGGCTGAGGTCCTTTTCTCATTGTGACAGTAAAGAATCATGGGAGTGAGAGAGAGAGTGTGTGTGAGAGAGAGAGTGTGTGTGTGAGAGAGAGAGCGAGTGTGAGAGAGAGTGAGTGAGAGAGAGAGAGTGTGTCTGTGTTCAAACAGGAACAATGGCTCTCTTTGTTCCCATCAGCCGGTCCTTGTTACAAGAGGGCATTTGCTAAAGAGTCAGCCATTAAATTGTACACTGCCCCTTTAAACAGCACTTGCTGATTTGTTAGGTAACAATCAGCTGATTAAATTGTAGCCAGATTTCTAACAGATGTTCTTGGATTTCATCCTCCTCCCACACATTAAAACGTTCTCCTTAACACACACTCTTTGATATCATTTGGAGCAAGGCACCCTGTAGTCCCTGATTTTCACAGGCCGTATCAGAGATAAATGACTTACTGAACAATAAATGCAAGCTTTTCTTGCTTCTTTACTGACTGAGAGATCCTTGAGTGGTTGTTTCATGAGGTGTTAAATGGATCTGTCATTATAGTATACTCAGAAATTGGGATGGAATTCAGTTCTCATCCTGGAGTCAATAGTGATTCTGAGGTCAGGCCACACAGAAAGACAGAGAAATTTGGCTGGAACTATGTTAACATGGGAAGATTCTTCCAAACAGCTTCCCTCTATTCCAGCAAGTAAATACTGGAAAATTTCACCTACGTCCATTCCAAAACCACCTATACTGCTCCTCCCTCCCCCCGCCCCCCACCTTCGCATGGCACCTTTCCATGTAACCGCAGAAGGTGCAACACCTGCCCCTTCACCCCCTCCCTGCTCACCAACCAAGGGCCCAAACAGTCTTTCCAGATGAAGCAGCATTTCGCCTATATCTCCTCCATCTTGTGTATTGTATTCGCTGCATCCAATGTGGCTTACTCTCCATTGGAGAAACCAAATGCAGACTGGGTGACTGCTTTGTGGAATACCTGTGGTCTGTGCACAAGCCAGACCCCGAACTTCCCACAGACAGTTATTTTACCACAGTTCCCTGCTCCATGGCCACTTACCTGTCCTCGGCACGCTGCAGTGTTTCAGTAAATCACAGCGCAAACTGGAGGAACAACATCTCATCTTCAGAGTAAGTTAAAAATCCCACAACACCAGGTTATAGTCCAACAGGTCATGTGGAAGCACAAGCTGTTGGAGCGCTGCTCCTTTGTCAGGTAGCTAGTGGGACAGGATCATAGGATACAGAATTTACAGTAAATTTTATATTTGTGATAAATTTTGTATCCTATGATACTGCCTGACTACTTACCTGACAAAGGAGCTGTGTCTGAAAGCTAGTGCTTCCAAATAAACTGTTGGACTATAACCTGGTATTGTGTGATTTCTAACTTTGTCTACCCCAGTCTAACACCAGCACCTGCACATCATCTTCAGACTAGACATTTTATGACCTCTGGTCTTAATACTGAGTTCAACACCTTCAAATTGTGAATATTTCTTCCCTTTCCTTTTGTTTGCTATCATGTCTTCCCGTTCCCCCATCCCACTTACTGTCCTTTCAAGTCTGGCAGGAGACCCACCATTGTTCAGTCATTCTCACATTTCAATCATTTAATCTGAACTATATTTTCTTCACTGGCAGTCGATACCCACTATCCCCAGCATCCCATCCCCACCCCCCAAATTCTGGTATAATGCTGTCCCCTCCACACTTTAGCTCTGATGAAGAAACGTTAGCTTGCTCTCTCTCCATGGATGCTGTCTGACCTGCTGCGATCTCCAACATTTATTATTTTCAGGATAATATCCAGCATCTGTAGTAATTTGGTCCTACGACAAATTTCACTCCCCTAGCATCACAAAGAAGACTCAAGCCCTATTCAGTGAAGACACAACCTCCCTTCATTTAACAATGATAAGGGTCAAAGTCTTTCCAACAGTTCTTTGTAAAAGCTGCTTAGTCCCAAGACTTCTTTATATCTGCAAAAGAAACTCCTTTCTTTCTCTGTTACCAGATGGCATCTACAGGCTGAAGTGTTGACACCCAAAATAAGCATTTCTGAGGATAATTGTTTGTATGAAGTATATGTGCTGGTAATAGACTTTCAGAAAGCCTGTAAATTATGTTTGTGATTGCAAGACGTGTTCCAAAATTAAGTTATTCATGATCTGTATTTTGGATCAAAATAGGCCTTTAATGTGGGATTTGATCAACATTGTTAAGGACAAAGGCAATAACACAAATACAGTGGCTCAGTGGTTAGCACTGCTGCCTCACAGCTCCAGGGTCCCAGGTTCAATTCCAGCCTTGGATGACTGTCTGTGTGGAGTTTGCACATTCTCCCTGTGTCTGGGTACTCAAGTTTCCTCCCACAGTCCAAAGATGTGCAGGTCAGGTGAATTGGTCATGCTAAATTGCCCCATAGTGTTAGGTCAATTATTCAGAGGGAAATAGATCTGAGTGGGTTACTCTTCGGAGGGTCGGTGTGGACTGGTTGGGCCAAAGGGCTTGTTTCCACACTGTAGGGAATCTAATCTAAATCATGAGCTTCCAATTACATTATTCGTCATGTAAGAAAAGGGTTAATTTGACTGCCCCTGAAGTGTGTGCTAATGTAATACTGCTACTTTAATTTTTGGTTGTGATGTGCGAGTTATTCAACTTTAAACATAAATATTGAATATTTCAACTAATGCTACATAAGAGATGTTCACTTGCCATGCATACTTGATTCAAATTTCATGAAGCTCCATAATAAATCATGAAGTTATATAATAAATACAAAGATAAAACTCTGTCTTACTGAAGTAAAACATGCTAACTGAGAAAGAAAGATTCACATTATAGAGTAAAAGCTGGGGAATAAAGGAGCTGGAACATTGGGATGGCGTTGATCTGAGCTATATGAGACTGGCATCTGGTGAATCATAAGACCATTATATGTTGGAGCAGAAGTAGCCTTTCAGCCCATTGCTTCTGCTTCACCATTCAGTGAGATCATGACTGATTTGGAAATCCTCAAGAAGGATTTCAGGAAATCCTTCCTGAAGAAGGGCCTGTGCCCGAAACGTTGAATCTCCTGTTCCCTGGATGCTGCCTGACCTGCTGTGCTGTTCCAGCAATAAAGTTTCAACTTTGATCTCCAGCATCTGCAGACCTCACTTTCTCCTTGGAAATCCTCAACTCCATTTTTAACGCCTTTCCCTAGAACCTTTGATTATCTTACTGCTTAAAAATCTGACTATCTCAGCCTTGAATATAACCATAAGACCATAAGACCATAAGACATAGGAGCGGAAGTAAGGCCATTCGGCCCATCGAGTCCACTCTGCCATTCAATCATGGCTGATGGGCATTTCAACTCCACTTACCCACATTCTCCCCGTAGCCCTTAATTCCTTGTGACATCAAGAATTTAGCAATTTCTGCCTTGAAGTCATTTAGCGTCCCAGCCTCCACTGCACTCTGTGGCAATGAATTCCACAGACCCACCACTCTCTGGCTGAAGAAATGTCTCCGCATTTCTGGTAAAGCTTGTCTCCACTTTTTTTTAAGTCTTAGGAATTGTTAACCCTATAAAAACATTCAGACCATTGCTATGCACACACTTATCTGTAAGTGTTTTGTAGAATCCAAACAATGGTTTTAATAACAGTGAATCTTCTTCCATTTATTTCATTCATGAGATGTGGATGTAGCTGACAAGGATTTCTCTACCTGGCAGATGGAAAAGAGTTAATCCAGAGATCTGGAAAAATTCTGCTTTTAGGAGTATTTTAAAAAATTTATTCATAGGATGCGGATATTGCTAGCTAGACCCATATTTATTGACCATCTCTGTTTGCCCTGGAGATTTGGTGGTGAACTGCCACCTTGAATTGCTGAAGTCCATGTGGTGTAGAGACAGTCAGAACCTTGTTAGGGAGACAAATTCAGGATTTAGAACCCAATGACAGTGAAGGAACTGCAATAGTGTTCCAAATCAAAATTATATGTGGTTTGGAAGAGGCCTTGTCTCCGGTGGTGTTCCCAAGTATCTTGATGTTCCTGATACTGCAGAGTGGGTTGCTAGTGGAAGGGGAGGGGTTGAGGGAGAATGCACCTTTTGATTTGCTTTGTTCACATCGTTAATCATATGATTGTATTCAGATCGCCTGACTGCGATTAATTCATTACTCAAGAGTTTAGATCAAATTGCACTGCAATTTACCATGGACAAGCACATGATCGGCAGTAATTTGAGGGGTGTGTAGGTTAGGTTGATCTGAGTTGAAGATAAACGCTGGGCACAACATTGTGGGCAGAAGAGCCTGTACTGTGCTGTATTGTTCCATGAGAAAGTGAGAACTACAGGTCTCCGATTAATGTCATCAAGGCCATGGGGAGAAAGGAGATGGTGGATCCTATTAGATTGTTTACTAAGAAACCTGTCACTTGGCAAAATGGCTCATCAGCAGACCCATGAACAAATGTAATAAATGCTGGCTCTCTAATGAGCATTCACATCCTATGAACGAATTGGAAAAAAAGAGCCATTACTTTTCTGAGTACACATGTGGTACCATTTTCAGTAAATCACTGATTGTAAGTCACTTCTCAGCTTATGTAAGATGATTAAATAGAATTGATTAAGCTGTTCCAGTAGGGTCCAGTAGGCTAACCATGATTCATGTGTGGTATAATTTAGTCGATGTACATAATGGCATGGTTTTAATGTTCTTTAAAATGCTGCATGCATTTTGGAAAATATTAGTTCTATTTATACAAAGGTATATATTGCATATGGGATGTGAAATCAGTTTTCCACTCAGTTATACCTTCAAAAGCACAATTAAAAGCGCAGGTATTAAAATAAACTTTCTCTGAATTCCTCTGAGCCCATATTTTAAGGATTAAGGCACATTACGCATAGATGAAATCTGTTAACAGCATTCAGCTGTCAATACCAGCTGGATTTAACCACACTACATCCAACTTTTTGCCTATCCCGCTGGCTACGAGGTATAATCACTACTTTGTAAACTATTTATCGAACAGTGGAAAGCAAATCACAGCCCAGAGACAGTCCCTAGCATGGGGTGCATTGCTTTGCAATTGCATGTGGAGAGTTGACTTTGCTTTACTTTCATTTCAACTGCTTGCTAACCATATGTAGCTGGATTTGATACTGAACCATTACCCTTAATTCCTGAGACCCACTGGAGGGTGCAAGCTTACTGAGGTGTCAGACTGAAAAGTTAGCAATTAAACAGGAATTGCTGCTTAGAGGGAACAAGGAAAATAAAATAACTACCTAAGACTTGATTTGATCTCTGCATTTAGGGATGAATGTACCTGTCTTAGAGGGTACGCCACCTTTCATGAGATTGATTCAATCATGAGATTGAGAGGGCTGTCCTTTCAGGATAGATTAAGTAGAATTGGCCTGTGTTCTTAGGAGTTTTGAAGAATGAAAGGTAATCTCATTGAAATGCTTAAAATTCATTGAAGGCTTGACAGGATTGATGTTGAATGGCTGTTTCTCAAGCTGCAGAGCTTGGAACGAGGCTTTCTATACCCAAAATAAGGCACTCGGCATTTAGAACTGAAATATGGAGAATTCTTTCTAAAGTCTGGTTCATTACATAGCACTAGGTCCAGAATAGCCTGCTCCCTTGTGGGCTCCATGACAAGCTGTTCCAAAAAGCCATCCTGTAAGCATTCCATGAATTCCCTTTCTTTGGATCTACTGGCAACATTATTTACCCAGTCCACCTGCATATTGAAGTCTCCCCAGGACCCCGTGACCTTGCCTTTCTGACATGCCTTCTCTATTTCCCGGTACATGTTGCGCCCCTGGTCCTGACCACTGTTAGGAGGTTTTTTTGCCTTTGTGGTTCCTCAATTCCACCCACACAGACTCCACATCATCCGACGCTATGTCATTCAGTGCCAGATTTAATTTTGTTCTTAACTAACAAGGCAACCCCGCTTCCTCTGCCCACCTCCCTGTCTTTTCGATAAGTTGAAAACCCTTGGATGTTTAACTGCCAGTCCTGACCCCCCTGTAACCACGTCTCTGTGATGCCTACCACATCACAATCATTCACGATGATCTGTGCCATTAGTTCGTCTGCTTTGTTACGAATGCTATGAGCATTCAGGTAAAGTGCCTTAATGCTAACTTTCTTATCATTAGAGATATTGGAAGTCATAAGATGTCCGATAACCGAGCTTCAACAGCCCTCTGTGGTAAAGAATTGCATAGACCACAGGAAATGGGAGATATACTACATGAAAATTTCATGTCAGTTTTTACTGTGGAGGAAGACATGGGGTCTTGGGAACTCAGGGAAATAAATACTGAAGTCTGAAAACAGTCCACATTACAGAAAAGGAAGTGCTGGAGATCTTTAAAAATGTAAATGCAGATAAATTTCCAGGACCTGATCAAGTGTATCCCAGGCCATTGTTTGAAGTTAGGGAAGAAATTGTGGGTCCCTTAGCAGACATATTATATCATTTATAACCAAGAGTGAGGTGCCGGAGGACTGGAGGGTGGTTAATGCTATGTTTTTCTTAAGAAAGGCTGTAAGGAGAAGCCTAGGAACTAGCCGGTGAGTCTGACATAAGTTGTTGAAGGGGATTCTGAGAAGTAGGATTAATGTGTATTTGGAGAGGCAGTGACTGATTAGAGATAGTCAGCATGGTTTTGCACAAGAGAAATTGTAACTCACAAACTAGATTGAGCTTTTTGAGGACATAACCAAAAAAGGTGAGGGCAGTGCGATGGACGTGATCTACATGGACTTTAGTAAACCCTTTGACATAGTAGACTAATTAGTAAAGCTAGATCAAATGGATTCAGGGCGAACTTGTGAATGGGATACAAAATTAGTTTGACAGTAGGAGGTGTTGACGAGATGATTGAGGAGTTTGCGAGAGATGTGACAGCAAAGTCTGTTTTGTAGGTCGACTTGAGTGGGTTTGTGATCCATAGTCCTTTTGAGATCTTTCCTGCTTTCTTGCATTTCTGCAGAAACTTGATGACTGTGTCGATATGTGCGATTTTCTTGGAGATCCTGTCCACTTTGAGCTGGCAGGGTTGTGTTTGCAGATACAGTCTATTTTGTTCAAAAAGCACACAATCTGTAGGCAGTCAGTCCATGTGACATTTTGTTAATTCCCACTTTGGAAATAGAACCAGTTTGACTCAAGATTGGGATACAGACAGACTCTAACCTCACACCTTTAATACATTGTCTGAGCTGAGATGTCGCCTTTTTATATAAAACCTTAAGTTACCTCGAGAATGTGACTGGAAAGAAGTTGTGGGATTTGCATATTAATGAATCAAAACCTGCAACCCATTCTAAGTGATTAAAGACTTAACAGCAATCTAGATTTGTTCAATACATCACATTAGCCCAATGACACTTTGATCTTTTGGTATAAATTCTGTGTCCTATGATCCTGTCCCACTAACTACCTGACAAAGGAGCAGCGCTCTGAAAGCTTGTACTTCCCAATAAACCTGTTGGACTATGACCTGGTGTTAAGTAAAAACAAGGACTGCAGATGCTGGAAACCAGAGTCTAGATTAGAGTGGTGCTGGAAAAGCACAGCCGGTCAGGCAGCATCCAAGGAGCAGGAAAATCGACGTTTTGGGCAAAAGCTCTTTATCCTGATGAAGGGCTTTTGCCCGAAAAGTCGACTTTCTTGCTCCTCGGATGCTGCCTGACCTGCTATGCTTTTTCAGCACTACTCTAATCTAGACTATGACCTGGTGTTATGTGATTTTTAACTATAAATTCTGTGTCCTATGATCCTGTCCCACTAACTACCTGACAAAGGAGCAGCGCTCTGAAAGCTTGTACTTCCCAATAAACCTGTTGGACTATGACCTGGTGTTAAGTAAAAACAAGGACTGCAGATGCTGGAAACCAGAGTCTAGATTAGAGTGGTGCTGGAAAAGCACAGCCGGTCAGGCAGCATCCAAGGAGCAGGGAAATAGACGTTTTGGGCAAAAGCAAGATCTCCTGATGAAGGGCTTATGCCCGAAAAGTTGACTTTCCTGCTCCTCGGATGCTGCCTGACCTGCTATGCTTTTTCAGCACCACTCTAATCTAGACTATGACCTGGTGTTATGTGATTTTTAACGTTTAGAGGATGGTGGAGGATTTTGTTTTGCACTGGAGGTATGTTCCACAAGGATTGGTGATGGACCCACTGTTGTTTGTCATTTATATAAACAATTTGGATAAGAATGTAGGAGATATGGTTAATAAGTTTGCTGATGACACCAACATTGGTGGTTTAGTTGACACTGAAGAAGGTTATCTATGCTTACAAAGGGATCTTGATCAATTGGACCAATGGACTGAGGAGCATCAGATGGAGTTTAATTTGGATAAATGTGAAGTATTGCATTTTAATGAAGTGAACAATGACTTACACGTTAATGGTAGGGCCCTGGGTAGTGTTGTTGAACATATAGACCCAGATTGACAGATTCTTTGAAACTTGCATCACAGGTAGACAGGGTGCTCAAACCATTGAGTATAAAAATAGGCTGGATAGACTGGGACTTTTTTCACGGGAGCATTGGAGGTTGAGGGGTGACCTTATGGAGGTTTATAAAATATGAGAGTCTTAGATAAGTAGAATAGCAAAGATCTTTCTACCTAGGGTGGGGGAGTCCAAAACTAGAGGGGCAGATTTTTAAGGTGAGAGAAGAAAAATTTAAAAGGGACTTGAGGGGTAACGTTTTCACACAGGTGAGTGGTTCATATATAGAATGAATTGCCAGAGGAAGTGGTAGACATGGGTATAATCACAATGCTTAAAAATATTTGGATAGGTGCATAAATAGGAAAGGTTAAGAGGGAAATGGGCCAAAATCAGGAAAGTGAAACTAGCTTAGATCGGGAAATTTGGTCAGCATGGACGAGTTGGACTGAAAGGTCTGTTTCCTTGCTGAATGAGTTTCTGATTCCGAGGGAAGAACTTTCTCCACATAAGACAAGAGAGACATTTAAACGAAATAGTGCAGGGAGTGTTGACTTGAGGAAAGATTTGTAATGTTAAAGAGAAGAGAGAAAGGAACAGTGTAGGATAGAGAAATGGATAACAATAACCAGGGTGTGACAAGAGAGGGGGATTACATACGCCTCACAATGGATCAGCAAATGAGGTCAGAGTATGAAAAAATGGTAAAGAGATTGAATTAAAGACTCTTTATTTGAATTGACAGCACAAATCAAAAATAATTGAATACGTTATGATGGCCATTGCAGAGAAATGTTTGCAAGGTGAATAAAGCTAGGAACTGAATCTGCAAGTATATTTGACATTGCAGAAGGAGAGCAAGAAAAGAGCTGGTGCAGTTCTGTCGTTAAAGAATGAGGGTCAGAACTGGAGTATTCAAGCCCTGTCAGAGGGTTAGTACTGAGGGAGTGCTTACTTGTCAGACATTCAGAAGTGAAGAAGGGTCTTTTGTCTGAGGTTCAGTCCTGTGGGAGTGACTTGTCAGAGAGTCAGTGCTGCGGGATTGTCTGAATTTGATGAAGTGTCCTAGCCCAATTCTTCCATTTAGTATTTGCCTACAACAATTCTCCCATTTCGTGGTCCGATGCCAGAATCTTTAAAGTTTGGCATTTACGAAGGGTCTGTTTCCGTGCTGTGTATTCTATGACTCTATGACTCTAGTTCAGGCTCCGCTGCTCTACTCCCATTTACCAATCCTGCATAAATCCTGGAACTACACCAACTCTCCCACTGAATATTATCCTGCCCCTGTTCTCCATTATACTACATTGCATTACTTCTTGAATTTAGTGCCACTGGAATGAATTTTTCAATTATTGATGCCCATCGATTCTCCCATTTAGTTCCCAGAAACACTTGCACATATTTATGCCCTGCTCATTTTTTTCATTTAGTGGTGGCAATGAAATCCTCAGGTTCACCACTCTCTGGCTTAAGAAGTTTCTCCTTATCTCCATTCTAAAAGGTCAGTAGTAAGGCAGTGCCACTTTGTCAGAGAGCCAATACTAAGGCAGTGCCCCATTTTAAGGTAATCAGAATTAAGGGTGTGACACATGTTTAGAGCATCAGTCCTGAGATAGGGTAGCATTGTCAGTCTTGAAGAAGAACCTCATAATAATGGGGTCAGAAATGAGGGAGTGCTACTTGATTAGAGAGTCTGCACTCTGGTATTAGAACTGTCAGAGGGTCGGTACTAAGGGAGTACCTCATTTCCAGAGAGTTAGTCATGAGTAAGTTGTTCATTGTCAGCAAATCAGTTCTGAGGGAGGGACTGATTATCAGCGGGTCTGTTCTGAGGCAATGCCTCAATGTAAGGGAATCAGAACTGAGGGAGTGCTACACAATTAGATGGTCACTACTGAGGTATTTCAGTGCTGTCAGAGGATCAGAACTGAGGTAATGCCTCATTGTCAGAGGGTCAGTTTGAGGAAATCCGTCTTTGTGAGGGGTCAGAATTGTTAGAGGATCAGTTCTGAGGAATTGCAGCGCTGTCAGAGGATCGTGTTTGAGGGAGTGCCTCATTGTCAGCATGTCAGTACTGAGGGAGTGCCTCATTGTTAGAGGGTCAGTTCTGAGGATGTGCCTCATGATTATCGGGTCAGTACTGAGAGATTTCCTCAGCACTATTACGGGATCAATCCTGAGGGAGCTCCTCATTGTCAGGAGGTCAGTTCTGAATCAGTGCCTCTTTATTTCAGGGTCAATAATGAGACACTGCCTCAATGTAAGGGAGTCAGAATTGAGGATGGGGGTGTCATGCATTTAAAGTGTCAGTCCTGAGGTAGTATAACTCTGTCAGGGGGCTAGTACTGAGGTTGTTCTGCACTGTCAGGGTGTCAGTACTGAGGGAGTCAGAGACTCAATACTGGGAAGGTGCCTTATTGTCAGAGATTCAGTTCTGAGAAGACGCCACATTTTCAGAGGGTCTATTCTGAGGCTACGCGTCGGTGTAATGGGGTCAGAATAGAGGGAGTGTTATATGATTAAAGGGTTAAGGACTGAGGTATTGCAGCACAGAGGGTCAGTTCTGAGGGAATGCATTATTGTAAAGGAGTCAGAATTATGGGTATGCCTCAGGATTTGATGATCAGTACTGGGGAATTACAGGTCGATCCGAGGGTCAGTATAGAGGGCCTGCCTCTTTGTTAAAGGGTCAGTACTAAAGGAGGGGATGCTTTATTGTCAGATGATGAATACTGAAGCAATGCCTTTTGGTAATAAAGTCACAATTGAGGTTGGGCCTCATGATGAGAGGTCACTGCTAAGGTATTGCAGCTCTGTCAGAGAGTCAGTACTGAGGGAGGGCTTCATTGTCAGAGGATCAAAGTGCCTCATTTGAGTTGGGTCAGAATTGAGGGAGTGCCACATGTTTCTAGGATCAGTACTGAAGGAATGCCTCATTGGCAGAAGGTGGGCAGAGGGTGAGCACCCTTAATGTTGACCCACTGACAGTGCAGCCATCCCTTAATATTGGCACTTCAACAGTGCGGAGCTCCCTCAGTGACGACATTGTGAAAATGCAGCACTCCTTCAGTACTGATTTGGTGACACTTCAGCACCCTCTCATCATTGATCCTCTGACAGTGTAGCACTCCCTTAATATTGATCGTCTGAGAGTGCAGCTCTCCCTCAGTACTGATTCTCCAAAAGTACAGCACTCCTTCAGTACTGAGTCTCTGACAATGCAGCATCCCCTCAGTACTGACACCAGTGTGCCACTGTCACAGGAACAGAATTGTAAGAATACATAATTTTCACAGGGTAACTACTGAGGAAATGCTTCATTGTTTAAGGGTCAGTTCTGAGGCGGTGCCTTGTTGTCACAGGGTTGGATCGGAGTCAGTGTCTGATTGTCACCGGGTCAGTTCTGGGGCAATGCCCTTTTGTCAGAGTGTCAGTTCTGAGGGAGTGCATGAGTCAGAGATGGTCAATACTGAGGCAGTGCCTCACTCTAAGACGGTCAGAATTGAGAGGGTGCTAAACAATTATAAGGACGGTACTGAGGTATTGCAGCTGTATCAGAGGGTCAATGCCTTATTCTAAGATGGTCAGAATTGAAAGGGTGCTGAACAACTGTAAGATCAATACTGAGGGAGTGCCTCATTATCCGAGGGTCAGAACTGTGGGAGTGCATTCTTGTCAGAGGGTGAATACTGAGGCAGTGCACCATTACACAGCTGTCAGAATTCAGGGAGTGCTACTTGATTACAGGGTCAGTGCTGAGTGAGGACTATATTATCGTTGGGTCAGCTCAAGGTGATTGTCTCATTGTCAGATGGTCAATACTGTGGCAGTGTAGCAGTCCCTCAGTACTGAGTCTCTGAAAATGCAGCATCCCCTCAGTGTTGACACCAGGCAGTGTTGCATTGTCAGAGGAACAGAACTGTAGGAGTGCATTATTTTCACAGGGTAACCATTGAGGAAATGCCTCATTGTTTAAAGGTCAGTTCTGAAAGAGTGTCATTGCCAGAGGATCCATACTGAGGGAGTAACTCATTGTTTAAGGATCAGTTCTGAGGCAGTGCCTCTTTGTCAGAGTGTCAATTCTGAAGGAGTACATGAGACAGAGATGGTCAATACCATGGTTCAGTGGTTCACAGCACTAGGCACCCGGGTTTGATTCCAGCCTTGGGTGACTGTCTGTGTGGAGTTTGCACATTCTCCCTGTGTCTGCGAAGGTTTCCTCTGGGTCGATGGTTTCCTCCCACAGTCCAAAGACATGAAGGTTGGGTGAATTAGCCATGCTTAATTGACCATAGAGTTCAGGGATATGTGGGTTAGGTGCATTAGTCAGGGGTAAATGTAGCATAATGGCCTTGTAGACTATCCACCTTCAATTATTTGTGAACTACCCTGTTGGAAGTTGCAATAAACGCTGTTTCTATTATTTTTTCAGGCCATTTCTTTTATTCATTTTGTGAGATGTGGGCATTGCTGGCTGACCAGCATTTATTGCCCATCCCTAGTTGCCCTTGAGAAGGTGGTGGTGAGCTGCCTTCTTGAACCACTGTGGTCCACCTACAATGGGTCGACTCACAATGGCTGAGGGGGACAATTCCAGGAATTTGACCAAGTGACAGTGAAGGAATGGTGATATATTTCCAAATCAGGATGGTGAGTGGCTTGGAGAGAAACTTAAAGGTGGTCTCCCCATTTATCTGCTGCCCCAGTCCTTTTAGATGGAATTGGTTGTGGGTTTGGAAGGTGCTGTCTGAGGATCCTTGATGAATTTCTGCAGTGCATCTTATGGATAGTGTACACTGCTGCTGCGAGAGAGAGTGGATGCTTGTGGGCGTGACGCCAATCAAATGGATTGCTTTGTCCTGGATGGTGTCAAGCTTCTTAAGTGTTCTTGGAGCTGCACCCATCCAGGCAACTTGGGAATATTTCACAAGATAACAACTCACTGTGTAAACAAATTGCTCGCCATCTCCCAATTGGTGTTATTGCCAATTACTAAACTCATATCCATATATGAGATGTAGAAAGTGCACCTAAATAAAGCCATTTCAAAATTACTATTCACAGCTCTTCCCTCACAATGAACCAAAGTATGTGCCACAAGGATTTCGTTTCACTAGCCCTTATCTCTTTCTTTAGAAATGATCCCTGTTTTCAACTCATGAATATTATTGGTCAATAAACTGGCAAGTTCACTGGATTTTCTCTGAAAAAGAATCTTACCAGACTCAAAATGTTAACTTGGTTTCTCTCTCCACAGATGCTGCCAGACCTACTGAGAATCTCTAGCAATGTTTATGCTTGTTTCTGGATGGCACGGTGGCTCAGTGATTAGCAGTGCTGCCTCACAGCGCCAGGGACCCGGGCTCAATGCAATCTTTGCCGTGGAGTTTGCATATTCTCCCCGTGTCTGTGTGGGTTTCCTCCGGGTGCTCTGGTTTCCTCCCACAGTCCAAAGATGTGCAGGTTAGCTGAATTGGCCATGCTAAATTGCCCCTAGTGTTCAGGGATGTGTGGATTAGGTGGACTAGACAGGAGTAAATGTCAGATAATAGGGTAGGGGAATGTGTCTGGGTGGGTTACTCTTTGGAGGGTCGGTGTAGACTTGTTGGGCCGAAGTGCCTGTTTCCACTCTGTAGGGATTCTATGATTCAAGGAATTCTACTCTCTGCTGGGCATTCAAGTTCGATAGTCTCACCCAGGAAATATCAGCGATCAGGTCTGTGGGTGGTTAACTAATGCTTCTCAATCAGTTTTCCAAACCAGTTGCAAATAAGTAGTGTATTCAGGAGCTTAGGGTGGATTAAACATTCAGAAATCCCAGCTTTATGTCTTTGCCCTTTCTTTTGTGATGGAATGAGTGAGCATCAGGCTGAAGCCTTTCTGACGTATTGATTGAGTCGCAGCTTGGATTACCAGAGTCTCTGGATGATTGAGTGCATTAGGGCTGGTTCAGGTGACCAAAGAGGCAATGCCGGGAGATGAGCCATAGTGTATGGTGCAAGTCGAGCTGAAATACTGTATTTCTTGTTATATGCTGCAGCTACTTATTTTTATCCAATAGCCCAACTCACTCTGTATAAAAATATTGCCGTTTGTTCTAAATTTCCATGGCAGTACAGGAAATCTATTATTATTTCTGCTAACCATGAGGTTGATCTGATAACTCAAATTCTGTAACCATGAAAAGGGAGGAGAACACTGTGGATTGGGCACTTAGTGAGTTCAAAGTGAATGCACAGGGTAACTTACTGTGTACAAGTGGGCAGCAGGGTGTGAGGCTGGTAAATTATTCACCAGCCATAAAGCTATTCTATCTGGATGCATCACAGTTCTGTCCAGGACTGTAAGAAACTACAGAGAGTTATTAACACAGCCAGACCATCACACAAGCCAACCTCCCATCAATTGACTCCATTTACATTCTCCTTTGCCTCGGAAAGGTAGCCAACACCATCAAAGACCCCTCCCACCCCGGTTATAATCTCTTCCAACCTCTCCGATAAGGCAGAAGATGCAAAAATGTAAGCACACGTACCAACAGATTCAGGAACAGCTTTTTCCCTGCTGTTATTAGACTTCTGAAGGAACCTCTCGATTTCAAACCTATTGTTGATCTTGCTTTCTTCACATCTCCTTTGCTGCCATAACCTTGTATTCCTCGCTCTGTTCTATCGCCTTATGATCATTGTGTGGTATGAGCTGCCCTGTATTGCATGTAAAACAAAACTTTTCACTGCACTTAGGTACATGTGACAATAATAAGTCAAATCAAAGAAAACCAGATCTGAGCTCTGCTGAAGAGAGGCTGTTGTCAGGTGCCCACCCAGTAGGCAGAACATTGAGAGTCGAAGGGCGTGTACTGTGTGCTGGAAGGCTCTATGTTCTGTGTTCTATCTCCCATGAACAAGCTGCCTGCCAAAAGTCCACTGCTCTCTGTCAGAATGCAGAAGAGTGTTACTTCCTGATTTTTTGGGATTCTGTACGTCTCCACTAAACTCTGCAGTTTGCCACAGAGTGTGAATCTCCATGTTTGGACACTGCAGCTTGCCCTCTTTGCTGTGGTCTCTCTGGCATCTTTCAGGGCAGCTAGTATCAATACCATGTACTGGCTTTGGATTCCACCACCTCCCCACCTTGGGAAGTCCAGGCAATCCATTAATAAAGTAATTGTTGTCCCACAGGACCATAGGGCTGATCTCTCATTAGAGAGAGAGAGAGAGAGAGGGAGGGAGCTGGTAGTTGGTTCAACCTGAGGGCCACCACACCCCAGTCGCGGGGTAAGGTTGCAGACCCAGGATGTTCATGATGGTAACCAAACTAATTGGGCTTCATCAACATGAGTTGAGGTTTGCTCTCACTAGACCAGTGGGAATTCCAAAATCCAGCTCAAGTGGCTCAATGATATTGTAACCTCTGTGCCAATGCTAACTAGAATACCAACTGGGCTAAGCTACTCTGGCTTCAATGTAGAAGTGTGGCCCTCTTGTGCCGACATTCCCAGTGGCCCCTGACCATGAGCATCTTGAGGATCCTGGCCTCAGTAGTTTACCATATCCACTGACGGAGCACCCTGTAGAGTCATAGAGTCATTTTGATGTACAACGTGGAAACAAAACCTTTGGTTCAACTTTGGTTGTGGGTGGCACGGTGGCACAGTGGTTAGCACTACTGC
This sequence comes from Chiloscyllium plagiosum, assembly GCF_004010195.1. NCBI lineage: Eukaryota > Metazoa > Chordata > Chondrichthyes > Orectolobiformes > Hemiscylliidae > Chiloscyllium > Chiloscyllium plagiosum. The sequence continues at coordinate 13,016,050 of NC_057710.1, forward strand.
CTCACAGCACCAGAGACCCGGGTTCAATTCCCCCCTCAGGCGACTGACTGTAGAGTTTGCACATTCTCCCCGTGTCTGCGTGGGTTTCCTCCAGGTGCTCTGGTTTCCTCCCACAGTCCAAAAATGTGCAGGTTAGGTGAATTGGCCATGCTAAATTGCCCGTAGTGTTAGGTGGAGGGGTAAATGTAGGGGAATGGGTCTGGGTGGGTTGCGTTTCGGTGGGTCGGTGTGGACTTGTTGGGCCGAAGGGCCTGTTTCCACACTGTAAGTAATCTAATCTAAAACTTGTCCAAGCTGCCCAGATATCCTAAATTAATCTGGTCCCATTTGCCAGCATTTGGCCCATATCCCTCGAAACCCTTCCTATTCACAGACTCATCCAGATGCCTTTGAATTGTTGTAATTGTACCAGCCCCTACCACTTCTTCTAGGAGAAAGTGAGGACTGCAGATGCTGGAGGTCAGAGCTGAAAATGTGTTGCTGGAAAAGCGCAGAATGTCAGGCAGCATTCAAGGAGCAGGAAAATCGACGTTTCGGGCATGAGCCCTTCTTCAGGAATTCCTGAAGAAGGGCTTATGCCTGAAACGTCGATTCTCCTGTTCCCTGGATGCTGCCTGACCTGCTGCGCTTTTCCAGCAACACATTTTCGGCTCTGACCTCCAGCATCTGCAGACCTCACTTTCTCTTCAAAGCAAGAAGGCATGTTAATCACAAATGTCACTTTATCATAATAATTTATTGACTGGCCTTTTCAATTTCTTCTCTTTGCTTTCGAAAGATATATTTACTTAAGACAAATTTAATTATCTTCGAGTTTTATTTATTGATCGCTTCAATGCAGTTTGCTCATTGCTCTCCGAATATTCTCCTTTAGCTGAAAAAGTCTCATTTGACTTACGTTTCTACTCCTTAACAGGGTGTTTGAGCTCTTCAGTACAAAGAGCTACTCTCTGATTTCAAGTCTCTTGATTTCCTTTGCAATTTTCAAAACTCCAATAACAGGTCACTCGAAAACCTCTGAAGGAACAAAAGCCAACAGAAGTAATTTTTAAGGACTGTAATTTTAAATGGAGCGGAATGTTGCTTTCTTACAGTTTTAAAATTTCAACATCCCAGACTCATTTGTGTTGATCATCTCCGGATCATCCCAGGGACAAAACTATCCCCCTTATCAGTGGGAAAGTAGAGCTGTTGGGCGCAGAAGTCACAATACTTATTAAGTTTCCAGAAAAACTGTAAATGGAGCTGTCAGTTGGAACTTCACCTCTGATTACGCTCTGAGAGAAAGAGATTTTCGAGTCACTGCAAATGAATGGAGGGGATAATGGCAAAGGAATCAAAGAAGATTGCTGTAAGCATACCGAAAATAAGAAACTTGAACATATTTCAAAACTCGTGCAGCCACTGTCAAAAGTTTGCAAGGCAGTTGACAGCTCAATTTAAAACTGCTCACAATAAGTGCCAAGTAGAGGACAATCATTTAAAATTTGAGAGACTCTCGTCCTCGGTGTGATTGGTGTACAATGGGGAGTCTGCTTCATTTAAAACTCGACAGAGTGCTGATTAAATAACTGCTGAAGATTGTGTCAGCGAAGGTTATTGAGCTCCTAACATCACCACAGAGTGTTTCCTGTGATTGTCTGAATTCAACGGCTCATGTAAATGAATCCTGTCAAGGTCATTCATTATTTTAGGCTAATCCATTTCCTCCTCTCAACAGATCACATCAATGAAATATTTCAGCAAGGTAAACACTGGCTATTTGCATCTCAGGAGCAAAGTCTTCTTTCGTGTTCCCGATTGCAAGCGATCTCGACCCTCAGAATTGGAAGAGTTTTTTTTTCTAGTTTGTCATGAGTTCACTGAAGCATAGAAATTAACATGCCATTTGGCCCTTCCACTGTTCCATACGACCATGATGTGGAGATGCCGGTGTTGGACTGAGGTGGACAAAGTTAAAAACCACACAACACCAGGTTAGAGTCCAACAGATTTATTTGGAAGTACTAGCTCTCGAAGTGCTGCTCCTTCCTCAGGTAGCCACCTGACAAAGATGCAGCACTCCAAAAACTTGTACTTCCAAATAAACCTGTTAGACTATAACCTGCTGTTGTGAGTTTTAATTTTGTCCATACGATCATGGCTAATCATCTAATTCAGTACCCTGTTTTCACTTTCGTCCTATGCATGTTGATCCCTTTAGTCCTGGAATCTGTGTCTAACGTCTGTGGTACAGAATTCCAAATCTTCACAACTCCCTGAGTAAGAACATTTCTCTTCATCTTGGACCTACGTGGAATACCCTTTCATTTTGACGATTCCCAAAGTAAGAGAAACATGGATAGGTAGGACAGGTCATGAGGGCAGTGCTGTGCAGGAAGGTTGGAGTTGGGATAAGGTGGGGGATGGGAAACAAAGAAACTGGTGAAATCCACATTGATGCCGTGGGGTTGGAGGGTACCGAGGCAGAAGATGAGGTGTTATTCCTCCAGGTATCAGGTGGCTAAAGAGTGGTGATGGAGGTGGCCAAGACCTGTGGGAGGGATATGGGCCAAAAGCAGGCAGGTGGCACTAGTTTAGTTTGGGTCAGTATGGACTGGTTGGACCGAAGGGTCTGTTTCTGTGCTGTATGACTCTATGATTCAATGACTCTTTGAAATTCCAGACAATGCAGACCCAGTATGCCTAATCTCTCTTCATAGGTCAGTTCTGCCAACCCAGGAGCAAGGCTGGTGAACCTTTGTTGCAATCCCTCTATGGCAATAATATCTTTCTCAGTGATCAGGAGACCAAAATTGCACACAGTATTCCAGATAGAATCCTAAACCACTGAAGCAATACCTCACTGTTCCCGCACTCAATTTCTCTACAATAAAGACTAATGTTCCATTCACCTTCCTAATAGCTTGCTGCATCTGTGTCTGCCTTCACATACTTATCGACAAGGAAACCTAGATCCCTTTGTACCAATACACGTTCCAGCTTCTCACAATCTAACAGACGCATTACTCATTTGTTCCTCCTGCCAGTGGCTAACCTCACAGATTCGGTTATTGAACACTATATTCAGAGTATAGCACCTCCCACAGTGCAGCATTCCCTCATTATGGCATGGAGTTGCAGTCCTCAATTCAAAGTATGGAGAAGAAGAGAAACAGGGATTGGAAATGCATCAGTGAGAAAGACTGGTGTAGGGTAGGTTCATAGAATCATAAAATCACATTGTTCACAAGTGACCCTTCGGCTCATCAAGTTTGTACCCCCAAAATCACACTAAATCCCCTCTATTCCACTTTGCTGCATTTGGCCAATAGATTTGAATGTTATGACATTTCAAGTCTCATCCAAATATTGTGAAGGTTACCTACCCCAACTACCCTCACTGGCAGTGCATTGCTGACTCCCTCTGGGTGACAAGGTTTTCCTCAACTCCCCTTTAAACTTCCTGCCTTTCAACTTAAAAATGTGGTCCCTCGTTATTGACCCTATCTATGCCATTGGTATTAATGTGGATCACAGCTTCTGGCTGATTGCTCTATCTCAGAAGGGTGTCTTGAAGCCATTTTGTCATATCCTTGACTCTAGCATTAGAAAGACACCATTTTGGAGTCATGTTTACTGCCTGTCTGATCCCCTGTGTTTGGAATCTCCAATAACTATGCTTCTCCATTCTTCTTCCCCATCTCCCATACAGCTGAGTCACCTGTGGTGTCGTAGACTTGGAATTGGCTACATTCTCCTGAGAAGCCTTCATCGTCACCATTTTCCAAAGTGGAATTCGATTTGCAAGCAAGACTTACTCAGAGGAGAAGTCAACGTTTCAGTATAACCCTTCTTCAGGAATGCAGAATGAAGAAGGGTTATACTGTCTAAGTTTGTACCTCTGTGAAACCCTCTTCAAAGGGAGCCTACTTTGAAGCATTCCTCCGATGGATCAACCAAGTTGTGCCTACCACCTTTGTTGACCTATCACTAACTCATCATTCTGCCCCTCTTCCCACCCAAACCCCGTCCCCTCTCTCTTTATTTGCAGCTCTTCCCAGCCCAACCTGAATTCCTGAAGAAGGGACATACCTGAAATAATGACTTCCCCACCTCCTGAGTCTGCCTGGCTTGCTGTGTTCTTCCAGCCTCCTGATGGTCTCCTTTAATTGCTTTTCCTCACAGCCATCATTAGTTAATATTTGCTGCCATGGACATAGTTTACATTAACTTCATTATCTCAAAGGCAAAAGATATGGGATGTAAAATATTTCTTGTGACTTCAATGCGATATAAAAACAAATGAAGAAAATCAGAAAGTACGAATTCAAATTACAGTTGTGTTGGCTACTGTTACATTAAATGTGTGATGATAACTAAACTAAATCAATCATGAAATGTTAGTTTCTCTTCTAGTCCTACAATTTGTATTCAATAACATGTGGAATCAAAAAAAAAACTAATGGTGTTCATTGTTAAATTAGGGACTGCAATCTAAAACAGCCCAGATAACTAATCATCTCAAAGATAATCAGGGATAGGCCACAATGGTTGCCCTCGTTATCAATGCACACATCTCACGCAAGAATAAAGCTTTTGAAGCACTGCTTTTTCATAAGGTGCTTGTGAAGCAGAACCATAAGACACAGAATTTATAGTAAAAGATTACTGTGATACAATGATGCATAGAACAAACATAGATTGTTAAGTCTTTCATCTTTTAGATTGGATTTGCTGATTTCGGGTCTTTAATATGCAAATCCCAGAACTTCTTTTACATCACATTTTCAAGATAATTTAAGGTTTTATGAAAAAAAGGTGACATCTCAGCTCAGACAATGCATTAAAGGTATGGATCAGACCAATCTTGAATCAGACTGGTTCTGTTTCCAAAGTGGAATTTACAAATATTATATGGATTCACTGCCTGCACTGACTGCTTGCTGGTTCTGCATTTTTTGAGCAAAATAGAATGTATCTTCAAATATAATTCTGCAAATACAAATTCACCCCATAGCCTTATATGTGTGTGTGCATGCAGAAGAGAGGCAGGGTTGTTCCCTCACAGTTGGGGAACACTTCAGCAGTCAGGGACATTTGGCCTCAGATCTTTGGGTGACCATCCTCCAAGGCAGGCTTTGGGATATGCAGCAATGCAAAGTGGCTGAGCAGAGGCTGATAGCCAAGTCCAATAGCCATAGGGATGGCCTCAACCAGGACCTTGGGTTCACGCGACACTACACGTGACCCCACTGGACTATACACAGACACACACACACACACACAGAAACAGACACACAGACACACACAGATATACACACACAGATGCACAGATACACAAACACACACAGACACATACACAGACACACACAGACAGACACACACACACACACACTCATGCACGCATCCTCTCACAGGCTTATACCTTATCACACTCACGCACACAGTTTACCAAGCTTGCACACACGCAAACACACACTCTCTCACATGCACTCACACTTATACACACACACTAACGTGCACACACTCACTCTGTCTCTCTCTCCTGCAAGCGCACACACACTATGGCGTGAATATGTATTTGCAGAATTATACTTGCAGAACCTGCAAACAGTCAATACAGGCAGTGAATCCATATAATATTTGTGAGAATGTGACTTTAGAGAAGTTCTGGGATTTACATATTAAAGAACCAAAACCAGCAAACCCATTCTAAAAGATGAAAGACTCAACAATCTATGTTTGTTCAAAATACCATGGTATCACTGTGATCTTTTGCTATAAATTCTGTGTCGCATGGTCCTGCTTCACAGCTAGCTGATGAAGGAGCAGCGCTTCGAAAGCCAGTGCTTATAACTAAACCTGTTACACTATAACCTGGTGTTGGGTGATTTTTAACATTGTCCACCTCAATCCAACACCAGCTCCTCCACATCAAGAATAAACGGAATATCCTTCTGCAAAGGAGCTGCATAATCTTTGCAGCAGTTTGTTTTCAATTGCATTGTAGTATGTCAGAAAATCTGATTTCTCCTTCAGGTTCCCATGGCCCTGACAAGCTCATTTAAACGTCATTCCAAGTAGTTATAGCACAGTTCCCTATCAGGGTGCGCATCCTGGTCTTGCAAAGCTGCAACACACTCTTTGACAGGGCATACCTGCCCTCAAAACCAATCTCAATGCCCCAGAAATCTAACATCACCATCGTTACAGCCATGTTCCCATTTGCTCAATCATCTGTTACCCCCACCATGTGGTATTAACCTCATTCTATACATTCTCTGCGTGAAAAAGTTGCCCCTTAGGTACCTTTTAAGTCTTTGCCCTCTCACCCTAAACCCATGCCCTCTAGTTCTGGATTACCCCACCCCAACGAAAAGACCTTGTCTATTTACCCTATCCATGCCCCTCATGATTTTATAAACCTCTATCAGGTCACTCCTCAGCGCCTCTGACGCTTCAGGGAAAACAGCCCCAGCCTATTCAGCCTCTCCCTATAGCACAAACCCGCCAAACCTGGCAACATCCTTACAAGTCTTTTCTGAACCCTTCCACATTTCACAACATCCTTCCTATAGGTGGGAGATCAGATTTGCACGCAATATTCCAAAAGTGGCTGAACAAATATCCTGTATAGCTGCCACATGACCTTCCAACTCCTATACTCAATGCTCTGACCAATAAAAGAAAGCATACTAAATGCCTTCTTCACTATCCTAACTACCTGCGACTCTACTTTCAAGGAACTATAAACCTGCACACCAAATCCCTTTATCCAACATCGCCCTAACCTGCAGTCTGACTCCCTCTTTAAGTTCTCAGCTGTGAAAGCATCTAACATCTAGAGCCTATGTTTGTGTAGTTGGTGGGGCTTTGTGCATGTGATCATCTAGGCCACACAATGTACACATGCCAAACTTGGCAAACATATCTTAAGCTTAGTTTTGCGTTGCTTACTAATAAATCACATGATTTTTGACAAGTCAGTAAGAACAGTTTTCATCAGTCAATCACCTTTTATACTATGGGAGAAAAGGTTGTTGAGTCAAAGTAGAAGTTGCTGGAGAAACTCAGCACCTGTGGAGAGAAAACAGAGTTCACATTTCGAGTCCGGTGACCATTCTTCAGAACACTGATTGGTTAATGTGTTGCCATGGCAAAGGCACCAAAGGATTATTGGGGGAGGATGTTTGGGCAAGATTAATTCCAGCATAGAACACTCGGGTCAAATGGTCAGTTCTTGTACTGTAAATTTGGTGTAACTTTATTAAAATAGACATTAGACCGATACTTCAGCTTTCTTGCTGTGATGTGCAATACTCTGTGTCTGACAGAATGTTTCTCCCTGGTGTTAATGATGTTTATTTAAATTCTTCTATAGATAACAACTTAGACACTATGCTGTCCAGTTATGTATACATTTATTTAACAGTATTGTGAATGAATTACTGTAAATTATGAATAATTTATTTGCGTCTTCTTTAACAAATGTACTACTATGTAGAAGGTACATTGTAGAAAGTGGACACTGAGTGTGACCACTCCTTGTCAGCGTTTACCTGCAAAATGATCAAACATTTCTCCTTACGTTCACCAAATCATCCCACATTTTCTATCACACCCTGTTCTATCCTTTCAACAACTTCTCCTCATTGACAAAGAGGGAGCATTGAGTCTGTTGCCAGTTCCACAGACATTCCAACAGAATGTGTTCGTGCTCTCATCAAGGTACACTCCAGAAAAGAACTGGAAGGGTTTCCCTGTCTGTTAGCTAATTGGTGAAATAATGAGGATTGCTGGGATGGTAAATATGCTGAGAGAGTTTGATATTGGAATGCAATTGTGTGGAATTGTCGCTGTCCAAAAACCTTTTAATGCAGTCACACTGTAAATACATTAAACTCTGTTTAATTATTGTCTAGTACAAGCTAATTTCGCTGAGGGCCAATAATGACTAGGAGTTTCTATTGGTCAGATAGTTGTTTCTGAGAATAGGAGGGAGTTGAGAATGGGGACCCTGTAGAATTTCCATCGTAGCAAGGAATTGCCCAAGAATTCTGTGGTTCCATTGGGTGAACCCTGAGATAATATCCAGTTAAACAGGAAACTCAGATCTGACTCCTCACATCCTGACACCCCTCCCACCTGATGTTGCAGAAGTGAGTTACCTGAAGTTAATTGACAGTCTCAAGGTAAGCTCCAGTAATCAGGATATAAAGGTCTGATTCTCAGAGGAGCTGACCACTTTTACTGTGACCATCGTACAATGGTGAACAGCAGTGAGGATTTATCATTACACTATCCAATATCTGCTTCAGTCATCCGTCCCTATCAATATAACAGTGATGAAACTGCAAAATACTTAATGAAGAGGGAAGACTGTTTGCTTTCTCTTTAAGAACATAATAACACCATAAAATATGGGAACAGAAGTAAGGCATTCAGTCCAGCTAGTCTGCTTCACCACGTATCCAAAGATGTGCAGATTAGGTGGATTGGCAATGCTAAACAACCCCTTTGTGGTCAGGGATGTGCAGGTTAGGCAGATTGGTCTTGGAAAATTCAGGTTTATGGGAATGGGGTGGGGGTGCGGGATGCTCTTTAGACGGTCGGTACGCACCCAATGGGCTGAATGGTCTGAATATGCACTGTCGGGATTCTATGATTACTATGATTTAATGTGATCACAGGTGCAGTTTGGATGCAGATTATTTGTTCCATCAGTCGGTTTTTGAGACATGTCAAAACTAATTAGTAAAGATTTTATGTTTCCAAATCTTACAGGGAAGTGATTGATGATGTTTCAGTGAAGGGAATTTCTATTGAATTTCACAGATATTTCTCCATAAATGACAACTTACAGCAAGGAGCTATGCAAGATAGCCAATCACATTGACGTGTGTCACAGAGATGTGAACATTGCCAAGATCACTGGGTCTTCAGCGGGTGTTACAGGAGGAATTCTGACCATTGCTAGATTAATTGCTTCTCCTTTCACTTCGGGTGCATGTGCAGTACTCACTGCGGTGGGACTCGGTGTGGCAGGGGGGAAATAAAGAAGAAAAAAGGAAAGATTACAGGAAATTTTAGAACGATAAGAAAAAGACAGCAAAATCATGCCAGACAGCTTGGAGTTGAATTACTGATTGAAAGTAGAAAGGAAGTAAAATCAAGAAGCTTAACGATTGGTGGGGGTTGGAGAGGAGGGTGGAGAGGAAGATGGACAGGTAGGACAGGTAATGAGGGTGGTGCCAAGTTGGAAGTTTGGAACTGGGATAGGGTGGGGGGAGGGGAAATGAGGAAACTGGTGAAATCCACATTGATGGAATTTGTATTGTCTAGTGAAAGATTGTCCACCTCAGTTCTTTGTTCTTACTCATACTCTTTGATCCTTTTTGCCATAAGAACTATATCTAACTTGTTGAAAACATTCACTGTTTTGGCTTCAACTGCTGGGCTGACCATTCCCTGGGTGAAAAGAGTTCTCCACATGGAGATTCCTACATGGCCTATCCCATATCCTTAGACAGTGACTTCTGATTCTGGACTCCCTTGTCATTGGCAACGTCCTTCCTGCATTTACCCTGTCTACTCCTGTCAGAATCTTATAGGTTTCTATGAGTTCCCCCTCATTCTTCTAGGACTGTAGTCCTAACCAACTCTCTTCATACACAGTCTTGGTGTCTTATGAATCAGTTTGGTAAACCTTCATCTCACTCCCACCATAGTCAGAACATACTTCCTCGGATAAGGAGACCAAAACTGCACACAGTGTTCTACTGATTTCTCACCGAGGGCCTGTACTAGTGCAGTCAAGGTCAAAGGGTGTGGCACTGGAAAAGCACAGCTGGTCAGGCAGCATCTGACAAGCAGAAGAATCGACGTTTCAAGCATAAACTTATGCTTGAAATACTGACTGTCCTGCTCCTCGGATGCTGCCTGACCGGCTGTGCTTTTCCAGCACCACACTTTTCTTTCTCTGATTTCCAGCATCTGCAGTCCTCACTTTCTCCCTGTATTATTGCAGCAAGCTCTCCCTGCTACCGCATTCAAATCCTCTCGCTATGAAGGCCAACGTACCATTTGCCTTCTTCACCGCCTGCTGCACTTGGATGTTTATTTTTAGATTAGATTAGATTACTTACAGTGTGGAAACAGGCCCTTCGGCCCAACAAGTCCACACCACACCGCCGAAGCGTAACCCACCCATACCCCTACATTTACCCCTTACCTAACACTACGGGCAATTTAGCATGGCCAATTCACCTGACCTGCACACCTTTGTGACTGTGGGAGGAAACCGGAGCACCCGGAGGAAACCCACTCAGACACGGGGAGAACGTACAAACTCCACACAGTCAGTCGCCTGAGGCTGGAATTGAATCCGGGTCTCTAGCGCTGTGAGGCAGCAGTGCTAACCACTGTGCCACCGTGCCGCCCACAAATGGTATATGGGAACATTGCACCTTATTACACTGCCTCATTTCACAGTCTGTCACCTTTCAGATAATAATTCATCTTCCCTATTTCTGCTACCAAGTTGGATAACCTCACATTTATCCACATAGTATTCATCTGCCATGCATTTGACCAGTCACTCGACTTGTCCAAATCATACTGAGTGCAGGGTGTTTTTGGTCATCATTGGAACAACATTCTGGAACTGGAGTTAGATACTTAATTAACATATGCAAGGGCTGGAATGTGGGTAGAACAGCCCCATCCAATTTCATATTTAGTGAACTTAGTAGCGACTTATGTTTGGGTTACAATTTACTTCTGGGACATAAAAGCAACAATTTCATGTTATAAAATAGAGAAGATTCAGGCCAATTTCTTATCCAATCTGCTTAATTTATTTAACTGTGTAGATAAGTAATAAATGTTATATTTTACTGCAAAATGTAGAATTGATTTATAGTGTACCAAAGCATCTCATGTAATATTAGAGGGGATAAGAATACTTTTAAAAATTTTGCCTAAAAACTGCACTGACACTGTGTTCATTCATATTTTCTGCACAACTTTTCAGGAGACTACACACACAACTAATAATAATCCATATAAATGTGCATGCAGAAATGAAGAAGTTCAGACGATCTAATTTAATTGTAGTCAAAAGATTTATTCAACCATCATAAGTCCACTTTACTTTGTATTAATATAAAGCATGGGTTTTACATGGTTAGGCAAAAACCAGGACTGCAGATGCTGGAGATCAGAGTCATGATTGGAGTGGTGCTGGAAAAGCACAGCTGGTCAGGCAGCATCCAAGGAGCAGGAAAAATCAATGTTTTGGGCAAAAGCCCTTCATCAGGAATGGCTGGTTAGTGATGCAGACTGAAGCCAACAGTGTGGTTTCAATGGCTGTACCAGCTGAAGTTACTATGAAGGACTCAGAATTCCTACAATGTAGAAACAGGCCATCAGGATACTACAAAGAGCAACACATGCAGAACCACCCCCTTCCCTATCCCTGCATTTCCCATGGCCAACCCACCTAACCTGCACACTTTTGGACTGTGGGAGGAAATCCGAGCATCCAGAGGAAGCCCACACAAACGCAGGGAGAATGTGCAAATCCACACGGCTGGTACTGAACCCAGGTTCCTGGTGCTGTGAGACAGCAGTGCTAACCACTGAGCTGCTCACCAGTGTAAGGGGTTGGCTGTGCTAATGGCTACAGTCTTGTGTCTCAGAAGGAATTAGAGACATTTTTCTGGAGGCCATTGATTCAAACTGAGGTGGCAAAAAAAAAATGCAGCTTTGACGTAGTAATAGTTTTATCTCAACATTAAAATGTATTAATGTCAAAATTATGCCTGTACAAGGTAGCTGGATAATGTTTCTTGATATAATGTTTCCAAATATGTTTAATTAAAACCAATATCACCTTAACAAAATAATGGATAACCTTGGTATGGAAAGCAATAGTTATATCATTTTTACATTGTGCCACTAACTGTGCTATAAAATTGGAAATTCCAAAGATTGTTAGTTGCTGGCTCTGCCAACATGAACCATAACCAAATGCCATGCTTTTACCCCAAACCACTGGACATGATTTTAATCCAAATAGGTATCCAATACTTCTATTGAATCTGCCTCCAAACAGTGCATTCCAGACCCTAACTATTCACTATGTGAAAGTATTTTTCCTCACGTCACCTTTGTTTCTTTTGCAAATCACTTTAAATCTGTGTACACTTGTTCTCGTTCATTTTACAAAGGGTCATAGAGCACATAAATAGAAAAGCTGGGCTGAAGGGCCTATGTCAAACAGGTTTTCTAATCTGAACTAGTCCCATTTGTCTGCGATTGGCCCATATTTCTCTAAACCTTTCCTATCCATGGACCTGTCCAAATATCTTTTCAATGCTGTAATTGTATCTGCCTCCACTACTTCCTCTGGCAGCTTGTTCGAATATTTTCTCCCTATCCATCCAGCCATAGAGATGTACTGTACAGAAACCTACTCTTCGGCTGAACTTGTCCCTGCTGGCTAGATTACTTTACCAAATCTAGTCCCATTTGCCAGCACTTGGCCCATATCCCTCTAAACCCTTCCTGTACATATTCCCACTTAAAAAAAACCTTTTAAGTGTTGTAATTGTACTAACCTCCACCACTTCCTCTGGCAGCTTATTCCATACATGTACCACCTCTGCAAGAAGAAGTTACCCTTTAGGTCCCTTTTAAATCTTTCCTCTCTCACCTAAACCAATGCCCTCTAATTCTGGACTCCCCCAACCCAGGGAAAAGACTGTCTATTTACCCTATCCACCCCCCTTATGATTTTATAAACCGCTATAAGGTCACCTCGGCCTCCAATGCTCCAGGAAAAACAGCCCCAGCCTCTCCCTGTAGCTTAAACCCACAAATCCTGGCAACATCCTTGTAAATCTTTTCCAAACCCTTCAAGTTTCACAACATCCTTCCTCTTGGAAGGAGACAGAACTGTGCACAATATTCCAACAGTGGCCTAACCAATGGCCTGTACAGCTGAGACATGACCTCCCAACTCATGTACTCATTACTCTGACCAATAAAGGAAAGCATACCAACCGCCTTCTTCACTATCCTATTGACCTGTGACTCCACCTTCAAGGAATTATGAACCTGCACTCCAAGATCTTTTTGTTCAGCAACACTCCCCAGGACCTTACCATTAAGTGTATTAGCCCTGCTCTGATTTGCCTTTCCAAAATACCCCACCTCACATTTATCTAAACTGAACTACATTTGCCACTCCTCAGCCCATCTAATCAATATCCCGTTGTACTCTTTGTTATCTACTACACCTCCAATTTTGGTGTCATTTGCAAACTTACTAACTCTCCCTCCTGTATTCACATCCAAGTCATTTACATAAATGACAAAAAAGAATGGACCCAGCACCGATCCTTGTGGCACTCCACTGGTCACAGGCCTCCAGTCTGAAAAACAACTCTCCACCACCACCCTCTGTCTTCTACCTTTAAACCAGTTCTGTATCCAAATGACTAGTTCTCCTCCTATTCAATATGATCTAACCAGCGTGCCAATAGCCTGCTAATGGTTTTAAAAACCTCAATCAAATCTCCTGTCAGCCTTCTCTCTAAGTAGGACAACCCTAATTTTTTTCAATCTATCCTCACAGCTGAAGTTTCTCATCCTTGGAACCCTTCTTATAAATTACTTCTGCCATGTGATCTGCAATCTTTGAAATAACGTTAATATTGAGATGATTAAATATATCAGAAAAATCAAAAGTTTCAGAACAACTATAAGTCTCACACTCTCCAAGGTTTCTTCCTCATTAGTTACACAGGTTCCTTCTCTGTCACCATTGGCTCGGCAGCATCTTTAACTTTAATCTGTTGATAAAGTAGAGGAAAAGCAATTTGTTTTGCAAATAGCAAAAACACAGCTATCTTGTAAAAGATAATACTGAATCAAAGGCAATCATTGACTTAAGGATCACAAAGTGAAACAGCAGTTTCAGGTGTGAAACGATCAACAAGATACCAGAATCTAAAATGACAAAGTCATATTGGGTCATCAAAAATTCACTAGTTAAAATTTAAAAAGATCAATGGGGGATAAATCAATTAAATTCTCCCTTGATGGCATAGTTAACTTCTGCAATAATGTGGCACTGTGTTAATTGATTCATGGAGTCATTATAAGTGCATTAAAATGTTTATTGGAATTTGCAAAGATCAAAACTAACTCTACAAGAGATAGCAGCAGAAGCCATTTGGCCCATCAGGTCTGCTCTACCATTCAATGTGATCATGGTTGTTTTGATAACCCTCATCACTTTTCTGCCTTTTCCCTGCAACCCTTGATTTCCTTACAGATTTAAAATATCTCTATCTCAGCCTTGACAATAATCAATGACCAAATCTCAACACCCTACTGTGGTAAAGAATTCCATAGATTCACAACTCTCTGAATGAAGAAATTCCTAGTACTCTCTGTCACAAATATGCAACCCCCTCTTATTCTGGGATTATGTCCTTTGTTTTTTAGAGTTCCCACAATCTTTCTACATCTATCATATCAAGCCTCCTAAGAATCTTAACAAAAATAATCAAAGAACTGCTGGAAATAAGAAACAGAAACATAAACTGTTGGGGAAAACTCAGCAAGTCTGGCAGCATCTGTGGAGAGAAAGCAGAGTTAATGTTTTGGGTCCAGTGACAAAAGTCACTGCTTTCCTGCTGAGTTTTTCCAGCAATTTCTGTTTTCTCCCAATGAATCATGTCTGTCAGCTCTCATTTCTAAATTCCAGTGAGTACAGACTCAACCTACTGAACCTCTCCTCATATAACAGTCTGTCCATACCTGGAACCAACCTAATACACCATCTCTGGGCTACTTCGACTTCCTGATAAAGGGCTTATGCCCGAAATGTCGATTCTCCTGCTCCTCTGATGCTGCCTGACCTGCTGTGCTTTTCCAGCACCACTCTCTTGATTCAAATCTCCAGCATCTTCAGTCCTCACTTTCTCCTAACTCGAATGGCAGTGCATCTTTCTATAGATAAGGGGCCCAAAACTATTCACAGTGTGATCTGACTTAGTCATATAGTTTGAGCAAGACCTCCCTATTTTTATATTCCATTATCCTTGAAATCAAGACCAATGTTTCATTTATCTTCACTGTTATCTGCAAAGCTGAACTTTGTGGGATTCATGGTCAAGGACTCCCAAATCTTTTGATTCAAATAAACCTTCTAGGTCATTTCTGATTAAGTAAATTCTTTTCCAAAGGTCCTCTAACTCAGCATGTTTAAAGGTCTGTTAAGATCTATTTGGGTCTGCTCCAAAAACACCATCAGATTTTAGACTTTTTACAGTTTTCAGGTTTGACGACAATGAATACCTGACCTGCATTTGTGATATCTCTAAGAGGGAGAAAGTGAGGACTGCAGATGCTGGAGATCAGAATTGAAGCGCGTGGTGCTGGAAAAGCACAGCCTGTCAGGCAGCATCTGAGGAGCAGGATAATCGACATATCAGGCATAAGCTCTTCATCATTCCTGATGAAAAGATTATGCCTGAAACGTCAATTCTCCTGCTCCTCAGATGCTGTCTGACAGGCTGTGCTTTTCTAGCATCACACTCTTCAATACAATTTCCAAGAACTTTATAGATTTCAGAAGTGATCAGTTGGAACTTCTTTTTTAACACAGGGAGCTTAATGTAGAGCTTGATCTTCACCCTCATAAGCCATTTGGAAACATTGAAAACACATGTAGGAATCCAGAAGAGGAGATACAGTATAACATTAAAGTACGATGAGGTCCAGGTATGTAGTAAGGGTCTTCAGTTTTGCTGGACTATTCATATCCCAGCTGAAAATGTGTTGCTGGAAAAGCGCAGCAGGTCAGGCAGCATCCAGGGAACAGGAGAATTGACGTTTCGGGCACAAGCCCTGCCGAAACGTCGATTCTCCTGTTCCCTGGATGCTGCCTGACCTGCTGCGCTTTTCCAGCAACACATTTTCAGCTCTGATCTCCAGCATCTGCAGACCTCACTTTCTCCTATTCACATCCCAGGCTGATACATCCAGACTAAAGAAAGTTTAATGTTTAAATCATCTATGTCCTGCACACTAACAAGATGTAAATCTATTCCCAGAGATAGTGTCAATCTTAATCCAGAGAAGCCCTCAATGTTGGTTATAATGATATAATAATGATTTAATGTTGGTTTAATGAGTGCCCAAGGAGAAAATCCCAGGACAGTGACTGTTATTGGACTAACTTCCAACTGTATCACTCAGGTCCACAATAGAATCCCTACAGAGTGGAAAGAGGCCATTTTGGCCCAACCAACCTTCCAAAGAGTAACCCACCCAGACCCATTCCCCTACCCTATTACTTTACATTTACTCCTAATCTATATAGTCCCTATACAATTTAGCATGGCCAATTTACCTAACCTGTACACCTTTGGACAGTAAGAGAAAACTCATGCAGAAACAGGAGAATATGAAGATTCCACACAATTGAACCCATGTCCCTAGTGCTGTGAGGTAGCAGTGCTAACCACTGAGCCACTGCACTACCTCATTGGCCTGTCCTAAAATGGGCAGCATTCAATTTGTCATGGTCAGGGATCAAATGGAAAGCTCCCAGGTTGTAGTAAAAGGCAAGTAACTGAGAGGCTGTTTTAACATAAGGGTCCTCTCATATATATCTTTTTAAAAGGTACATCAGGACAGCCAGGCCATCATTAAGGGCCAGAACCCTTCTGAAGAGACGTCTAGGTAGGCAGAGAGGTCTGCAGCAAGAATACCTCTCTCTGCCAGCACTGAGTAGTGGGATTGTCCCTGTTGCTTTGGGAATTGAAGTTTGGCTTAAAATTCCAGCTGGTCTCACTGAGCTGCTTCCCTCTTGGCACGTGAAAAGGATTCCATCACAATCCTAATCTGTAACTTCTAAACTACGGATATGTTTTGAGTTGTCCACCTCAGATATCTCAGCCTCTAGCCTGCCCTTTATAAGGCTGGTCCAATTGAGCTCTAGTCAATAATAACTCCCAAGATATTGATACTGGGGGCTTCAGAGCCATTAGATCCCAACAGGAGATGGTCTTGTTGGAGACGGTCATTGCCTCACACTCTGTGGCACAAATGTAACTTGTCACTTATCAGCCCAAAACTTAATGGTGTCCAGGTCTTGCTGTACATAGACCCAGGCTGCATCAGTAACTGGGGAATCTAAAATAGTGCTGAACTGCTACAATCATAGCTGAACATCCCCATTTCTGAATTTATGATGTATGGGAAGTCAAGACTGAATAAACTAAGTTAACTCAGTTAAGCTGAGGGCATTCCCCTATGGTGCTCCTACAGTAATGCTCCGGGACCTTGTCCTTGCCTTTCCATTTTCAGTTGCTCTTTTGAAGGTTCCTTTTATCCATTCTGATCTGGCATCACTGTTTATGTCAGTATTCATTGCTCATTCTTAATTACCCTGGAGAAGGCGGTTGTCAGCTGCCTTCTTGAACTGTTGCAGTCCAAGCGGTGGATAACTAAAGATATAGATCATAAGGACATAAGAACTAGGAGCATGGGTAAGCAATTCAGCCCTTCGAGCCCGCTCCACCTGTTTATATGATTATGGATGATCTCACCTCAGTTTCAGTTCCACTGCATGCTGTCCATAACCCTTCAACCTATTTACACGTACAAACCTGCCTATCTCCTCCTTACACTTACTCAATGTCCAAGAATCGACAACACTCTGGTGCAATGAATTCCACAGATTCCTGAGGGAAGTAATTTCTCCTCATCTCAGTCACCCTTACCCTTAAACTATGACCTCTTCTTCTAGATTACCCCACACGAGGGGACATCCTTTTATAAATCTATTTTGTCAATCTTATGTAACTCAATTAGATCTCCTTTCATTCTTTTAAACTCCAAAGAGTATGGGCTTAAATCTCTCTTCATCTGACAAATTCCCTTTTCTTTGGCATCAATCAAATGAACCTCCTCTGAATTACCGTCAATGCATCTTCTGTATACACAGTACTCCAGGTTTTGCCTTGTACAGTCACGGCAACACTTCCCTACAGTAGTGAGCACGTGTGAATTGGAGTCCTCTTATTGGCTTCCCTTTCCCTGATATGTCCAAAAATAATATGCAATTTCTAACTTCACAAAACTTTCCTTCAACATTCCCCCTTTCTACATTGCCACTGAATAATGTCTACACACAGACTACAGTTGTGAAAAATATACATCACTGAACAGCCCTATATTCATTAGTTGCTGATAACCCATTTCTGGCCATCACCTATGTACTATCCCTCCAGTCACCGTACAGTCATTGTCAAACCTCTAGCGCTGGAGCAGTTTGAGTTTGAAGCATTGAGTGACCGAACCTAGCTTCCAAATGTAATGGCATCCTGACCCAGGAGGAGTCATCCAAGAGGGCTTTCAATGAAGATAGATCAAGCCATGCTGTCAGCCAGAGAGTTTAAACTTCTCCATCAATTTGGACTACTGACTCTAATCCACAAGGTGAATATCAACAGCAGACGTACTTAGGGGGGATGGGCAGCTGAAACTCATAGGGTTGGCAGCACCAGCTGAGTCATTGCCCCCACAGATAAAGAGAAAGGCAAATGCACCATAGCCCCAAAAATGTGCTGTCTCATCAGAGAGGTTAACTGAGAACCAGCACACTTCAGGCAAGGGGTGAGGTCAAGAAAGGCGATTTGGGTCCGGTGGTGAGGCTGTGGTGGTTCTAAGCCGGTCAGAACTCGAACCTAGATGGACATCTCTTTAAGATGTATCTTCTCATAGTCCTCTTATTCTTAAAATTGGCAAACTGGTGCCGTGCTGTGACAAGGAATGAAAACTGCTCACTGTATTTTGTTGCATTTTGCGCTGTAAAATGCATGTGACAATAATTCAACACAATTCAATTCAGGATAACCTCAGTCAGTGCAGGAATTGAACCAGTGCAATTAGTGTCAACCTGCATGGTAAACCAGTTGTCCAGCTAACTCATCCCCTGTCCTGACCACAATAGTTCGAGAATGTGGAAGGAGCCCAAAGGTTGCGTCTGTACAGGGCGCTGGTGAGACCACACCCAGAGTACTGTGTATAGTTTTGGTCTCCTTACTTGAGAAAAGATGTACTGGCACTGGAGGGGGTGCAGAGGAGATTCACTAGGTTGAATCCAGAGTTGAGGGGGTTAGTTTATGAGGAGAGATCGAGTAGACTGGTATTATGCACACTGAAATTTAGAAGAATGGTGTGGGGATGGGCATCTTGTAGAAACATATAAAACTACAAAGGGAATAGATAGGATAGAAGCAGGGAGATTGCTTGCACCTGTGGGGAGAAATGAGAACTGGGGGCATAGTGTCAAAATAAGGGGGGGAGCAGGTTGAGGACTGAGTTGAGGATGAACTTCTTCATCCAAAGGGTTGTGAATCTGTGGAATTCCCTGCCCAGTGAAGCAGTTGAGGCGACCTCGTTGACTATTTTTAAGACAAAGATAGTTAGATTTTCGAACAGTAAAGGACTTACGGGTCATAGTGAGTGGGTGGGTAAGTGAAGCTAAGTCCATGAAGAGATCAGCCATGATGTTATTGAATGACAGAGCAGGCTCGATGGGCCAGATGGCCTACTTCTGCTCCTAGTTCTTATGCTCTTATGACAGCACCTTGCCCCTGACACCATGGGCTCTTATTTAGCAGCCTGCTGTATGGCACCTTGTCAAAGGCCTCCTGGAAATCCAAATAGATCCTGTCCTCTGGCTTTCTTTTTCCTAACTTATTTATTAGCTCACCAAAATGCTAACATACTTGTCACTCAGTTGACTTCCACTTTATAAATCAGCCCTATTTTACCATGCACTGCCAATGAAAAGCCATCTCATCATTAATAAAAGACTCTAAAATCTTACCAATGACAAAGGTCAGGCTAACCAGCCCATAGTTACCCATCTTCTACCTCCCACCCTTTTTAAACAGTAGTGTTACATTAGATTAGGTTACATTACAGTGTGGAAACAGGCCCTTCGGCCCAACAAGTCCACACCGACTGCCGAAGCGTAACCCACCCATACCCCTACATTTACCCCTTACCTAACACTATGGGCAATTTAACATGGCCAATTCACCTAACCTGCACATCTTTGGACTGTGGGAGGAAACCAGAGCACCCGGAGGAAACCCACGCAGACACGGGGAGAACGTGCAAACTCCACACAGTCAGCCACCTGAGGCGGGAATTGAACCCGGGTCTCTGGCGCTGTGAGGCAGCAGTGCTAACCACTGTGCCACCGTGCCGCCTGTACTTTGGCTATTTTCCAGTCCTTCAGAGCTTATTCCAGTAATTCCTAAAAGATCACCAACAATGCCTATACAACCTGCTCAGCTACCTCCCTCAGAACTTTGGGGTGGCACCCATCTGGTCTGGGTGATAGATCCACCTTCAGACCTTTCAGCGCCCCCTGACTCTGGTATGCAAAGTTGTGGCATATAGCTGGTGTCTCCCACCATGAGAAATGATGCAAAGTATCTATTCAGTTCATCCACCATTTTTCTATTCCCCATTCTTGCAGCATGTTAGTTCAGTGGTTAGCACTGCCACCTCACAGCGCCATGGAGCCAGGTTTAATTCCTGCCTCAGGTGACTGTCTGTGTGGAGTTTGCACATTCTCCCCGTGTCTGTGTGGATTTCTATCAGGTGCTTGGGTTTCCTCCCACAGTCTAAAGATGTGTAGGTTAGCTGGATTGGCCATGCTACATTGTCTGAAGTGTGCAGGTTAGATGTGAGATTTCTGGGTGGGATGCTCTTTGGATGGTCTGGGTCAAATAGCCTCCTTCTGCACTGTAAGGATTCTGTGAATTCCCAGCAGTACTGCATCTACTTTTGCACCTCTCTTATCATTTGTATGTCTGAACAAACACTTGCAATTTTCTTTTATATAACTATATTATATGACCCTTTCTATGATGTCTGTCCTGTGGCTTGTTCTGGAAACTTTAATTACCTCTGCCGAGCCCTTCCCCCTCTCTAACTAGTTTAAAGTCCTTGTGACCATGATTTGCATCAACTGATCTACCTCATCTCGAATGTGTTGCGCATGAAGATAGAGAGTCTTTAAGCTTATTCTCTCATTGACTTTCCCTGCATTTTTATGGTTCCTTGCTACATTACAATAATCCCACATTCTGTCCTTTCCTTTATTTTCTGGTAACATAATTCTGTAGTCATGGAAGTAGGAGGAGGCCATTTGGCCCATTTGAGCCTGATCTGCCTTTCATTAAGACCATGACTGATCTATCCATCATCTCAGTTCCTCCTCCCTGCATTATCCCCCATAACCCTTAATCCCCCTACCATGTAAAATCCCATCCAACTGTATCTTGAATATACTTAATGAAGCTGCCTCTGCTGCTTCTTTGGGCAGAGAATTCCATTGATTCACTCATCTCTGGGAAAAGCAGTTCCTCCTCATCTCTTTCCTAAATCTACTCCCCCTAATCTTGAGGCCATGTCCCCTCATCCAAGTCCCACCCACCAGTGGAAACATCTTCTCTGCCCCTATCTGATCTATCCCTTTCATAATTTTATATGTTTCTATAAGATCCTCTCTCATTCTTCTAAATACTAGTGAGCACAGACCCAGGCGACTCAACCTCTCCTCATAGGGTAACCCCCTCATCTCTGGAATCAACTTGATGAACCTCCTCTGCACCGCCTCCAAAGCCAGTATATCCTTCCTCAAGTAAGGAGACCAGAAATGCACACAATACTCTCAGTGTGGCCTCACCAACACCTTGTACAATTGCAGCAGAACCTCCCTGCTCTTAAATTCAGTCCCTCTAGCAATGAAAGCCAATATTGCGTTTGCCTTCCTGATTACCTGTTGCACCTGAAAGTCAACATACAGTGATCCATGTAGGAGCACTCCTGAAACCCGCTGCATACCCTCACATTTACCAACATTGAACTCCATCTGCCAGACTCTTGCCTTTTCACTTAACTGATCTAAATCTCTCTGCAGACCCTCCACATCCTCTGCACAGTTTGCCGTTCCACTCAATTTAGTGTCATCAGTAAACGTGGATACGTTGCACTCGGTCTCCTTTTCCAAATGATTTATAGATATTGTGAATAGTTGCGGGCACAATACTGACCCCTGCGGTAACCCACTCACCACTGATCTCCAACCAGAGAAATACCCATTTATCCCAATTTTCTGCTTTCTATTGGTTAACCAGTCCTCTATCCATGCTAGTACATTCCCAACAATTCTTATCTTATGGATGATTCTTTTAAGTGGCACTTATTGAACAATAAGCCCCATCACTAACCTGCAAGCCTAAGTTCCCATTTATCTTTCAAAAAGAAGAGGGGGTGTAGTACTACTAATCAGAGAGGGTATCACAGCTACAGAAGCTTCCATTGTCGAGGAAGATCTGCCTACCGAGTCAGTATGGGTGGAAATTAGGAACAGCAAGGCAGCAGTCACCTCATTAGGGGTTTACTATAGGCCCCCCAATAGCAGCAGGGAGATGGAAGAAAGCATAGGTCAGCAGATTTTGGAAAAGTGTGAATATAGTAGGGTTGTTGTAATGGGTGACTTTAACTTTCCCAATACTGATTGGAACCTCCTTCAAGCAGAAGATTTGAATGGAGCTGTTTTTGTAAGGTGTGTTCAGGAGGGTTTCCTAACTCAGTGCGTTGACAGGCTGACGAGGGGAGAGGCCATTCTAGACTTGGTGCTCGGAAACGAGCCGGGGCAGATCTTGTGGTGGGAGAGCATTTTGGTGATAGTGACCACAACTGCCTCACATTCTACATAGCTATGGAGAAGGAGAGGATTAGGCAAAATGGGAGGATATTTAATTGGGGATGCGATTAGACATGAGTTAGGAAGCATGGATTGGGAGCAATTGTTCCATGGTAAAGGCACTGTAGACATGTGGAGACTGTTTAAGGAACAGTTGTTGCAAGTGATGAATAAATATGTCCCTCTGAGACAGGTAAGAAGGGGTAAGATAAAGGAACCTTGGATGACGAGAGCGGTGCAGCTTCTCGTCAAAAGGAAGAAGGTAGCTTACATAAGGTGGAGGAAGCTAGGGTCAAGCGCAGCTCTAGAGGATTACAGGCAGGCGAGGAAGGGGCTCAAAAATAGTCTGAGGAGACCCAGGAGGGGGCACGAGAAAGGCTTGGCAGAATGGATTAGGGAGAGCACAAAGGCATTTTATACTTATGTGAGGAATAAGAGAATGGTCAAAGAAAGAGTAGGGCTGATCAGGGATAGCATAGGGAACTTGTGTCTGAGGAGGTAGGGAAAGCCCTAAATGAGTATTTTGCTTCTGTCTTTACAAAAGAAACAAACTTTGTAGTGGATGAAACCTTTGAAGAGCAGGT
Source organism: Chiloscyllium plagiosum (assembly GCF_004010195.1). Lineage (NCBI taxonomy): Eukaryota > Metazoa > Chordata > Chondrichthyes > Orectolobiformes > Hemiscylliidae > Chiloscyllium > Chiloscyllium plagiosum. Next base: position 13,039,429 of record NC_057710.1, read on the forward strand.
GTGCATGCTGAAATGGATAGAGATAGAGGAAGCTGATGTGCTGAAAATTTTGTCAAACATTAAGATTGACAAGTCGCCAGGACCGGACCAGATTTATCCTCGGCTGCTTTGGGAAACGAGAAATGCGATTGCTTCGCCACTTGCGAAGATCTTTGCATCCTCGCTCTTCACTGGAGTCATACTTGAGGACTAGAGAGAGACAAATGTAATTCCTCCCTTCAAGAAAGGAAATAGGGAAATCCCTGACAATTACAGACCAGTAAGTCTCACGTCTGTCGTCTGCAAGGTGTTAGAAAGGATTGTAAAGGATAGGATTTATGACCATCTGGAAGAGCATGGCTTGATTAAATGCAGTCAACACGGCTTTGTGAGGGGCAGGTCATGCCTCACAAACCTTATCGAATTCTTTGAGGATGTGACTAGAAAAGTTGATGAGGGTCAAGCTGTGGATGTGATGTATATGGACTTCAGCAAGGCATTTGATAAGGTTCCCCATGGTCGGCTCATTCAGAAGGTCAGGAGGAATGGGATACGGGGAACATAGCTGTCTGGATACAGAATTGGCTGGCCAACAGAAGACAGCGAGTGGTAGTACAAGGAAAATATTCTGCCTGGAAGTCTGTGGTGAATGGTGTTCCACAGGGCTCTGTCCTTGGGCCTCTACTGTTTGTAATTTTTATTAATGACTTGGATGAGGGGATTGAAGGATGGGTCGCAAGTTTGCAGATGACACAATGGTTGGAGGTGTCGTTGACAGTATAGAGGGCTGTTGTGGGCTGCAGCGGGACATTGACAGGATGCAGAGATGGGCTAAGAGGTGGCAGATGGATTTCAACCTGGATAAATGCGAGGCGATGCTATTTGGAAGGTCGAATTTGAAAGCTGAGTACAGGATTAAGGATAGGATTCTTGACAGTATGGAGGAACAGAGGGATCTTGGTGTGCAGATACATAGATCCCTTAAAATGGCCACCCAACTGGACAGGGTTGTTAAGAAAGCATATGGTGTTTTGACTTTCATTAACAGGGGGATTAAGTTTAAGAGTCGTGAGATCTTGTTGCAGCTCTATAAAACTTTGGCTAGACCGCACTTGGAATACTGCGTCCAGTTCTGGTCGCCCTATTATAGGAAAGATATGGATGCTTTGGAGAGGGTTCAGAGGATGTTTACCAGGATGCAGTCTGGACTGGAGGGCTTATCTTATGAAGGGAGGTTGACTGAGCTCGGACTTTTTTCATTGGAGAAGAGGAGGAGGAGAGGGGACCTAATTAAGGTATACAAGATAATGAGAAGCATAGATAGAGTCGATAGCCAGAGACTATTTCCCAGGACAGAAATGACTAACACGAGGGGTTATAGTTTTAAGCTGGTTGGAGGAAAGTATAGAGGGGATGTCAGAGGCAGGTTCTTTACACAGAGAGTTGTGAGAGCATGGAATGCATTGCCAGCAGCAGTTGTGGAGGCAGGGTCACTGGGGACATTTAAGAGACTGCTGGACATGCATATGGTCACAGAAATTTGAGGGTGCATACATGAGGATCAGTGGTCAGCACAACATCGTGGGCTGAAGGGCCTGTTCTGTGCTATACTGTTCTATGTTCTATTCTTTGATATCTACGGAATTGGACCGCATCCCCTCCCCCTGCCATTATTTAGTTTAAAGCCTGATATACAGTCCCAGGAATGTGATTCA
>NC_057710.1:13041622-13054020 GCF_004010195.1 Chiloscyllium plagiosum
GGTATGGGGAGGTGTCAGAGGTGGGTTCTTTACGCAGAGAGTGGTGGGTGCGTTGAATGCATTACCAGCTGTATTAGTAGAGTCACAGACATTAGGGACATTTAAGCAACTGCTGGACACGCACGTGGATGACAGTAAATTAAGGAGTGTGTAAGTTAGGTTCATCTTATATTAAGGTAAATTCTCAGCACAACGTCGTGGGGTGAAGGGCCTGTACTGTGCTGTACTGTTCTATGGGCAACCAGAACTGTTCATTATATCAAAAGTGGACTCACCAATATCCATACAACCTCACCATGATGCCCCAACTCTTATATTCAATGATCTGAGCATTGAAGGCAAGCATGCTAAACATCTGCTTTACCACCCTGTCTCCCTGTGACCCAACTTTCAAATAATGATGTTACCGAACCAGTGGGTTCCTCTGTTTGACATCACTGTAACGTCCATCAAGGATATGAATAGAAACACGCTTTTCCTCAGCAATAGACATGTGCCTTAGTCACACAATGGTGGAAGATACAATGACAGTACAGAGTTTTGGTGAGTGATGTAATTACATTACCTGAGAGGTTAGCATTATTTCACCAGTGTATGGCCTAGACTGGATTTGCTGTCAATGATTATTGTCCAGTGTATGTCACTGGCCAATCACATTGGTCTTTACTGGCAGGTAGGACTGAAGTGGTGTGTTGCTACTACAGAGCAATCCTGACCCAGCTGATTCCTTGGAAATTGCCAGTGAAATTGAAAATTCCTCTGTCTGTGTCATCCTTTGGACAAACCCCTTACAGGTGGAGATTTTGACTGGTTTCTATGAGCTTAAGATTAATAGTTACTTGGAGAAGGTTAGAGAATTAAATAGCCATTCTAACGTCGGGTTAATGACACAATCAAAGACACCTGGCAAACTTCTGCCAACCCTGACACGCAATTCCCTTCCAAACCTGGCACACTGTACCCTTTAGACCCACATCCACTCAGGCCTGATACCCTTCCAGACCTGGTACTGCCAAGTACAAACATTGCTGTTTTTAGGTACACAGGTTCTGGTGACCATAGACAAACCATGGGGCAGGTTTTTCTCCTCTCTGGGCAATGGGGAGAATTTGGAGAAAGGACAGCATGAATGTAAAAAGATCTGAGGCATGTCAACAAAAACAAAAATGATTTGCTGAGTTTCCCTTTAAGCTTTAAATGGCAAATTCAGGATCTCGATACTGAGCGATATCCGTGCATTTTATTGTATCATTAGTTCAAACTACATCATTTCTATCCCACTTCCAATTCTCTTTGCCTTCTCCAAGAAACTAGGTAACTCACTGTTATAGAGTCCTAGAGTACAGTACAGAACAGAACCAGATCCTTCAGTCCAACCCGTCCATACCGACCAGATATCCTGATCCAATCTAGTCCCAAGTGCCAGCACTTGCCCCATCTTCCTCTCAACCCATCCAGATGCCTTTTAAATGTTGTAATTTATCAACCTCCACCACTTCCTCTGGCAGCTCATTCCATACATATACCACCCTTTGTGTGAAAAAGTTGCCCCTTAGTTCTCTTTTATATCTTTCCCCTCTCACCTTAAACCTATGCCCTCTAGTTCTGGTCTCCCCCATCCCAGGGAAGAGACTTTGTCTGTTTATCCTATCCATGCCCCTCATAATTTTATAAACCTCTATAAGGTCACCCCTCAGCCTCCGATGCTCCAGGGAAATAGCCCCAGTCTATGCAGTCTCTCCTGATAGCTCAAACTTTGGCAACATTCTTTTAAATTTATTCTTCATTCATTCATGGGATGAAGGTGTCACTGACTGGGTCACATTTGTTTGCCCATCCCTAATTGCCCTGTGGGCAGTTAAGAGTCAATTACATTGCTGCAGGTCTGGAGTCACATGTAGACCAGACCAGGTAAGGATGGCAGATTCCCTCCTTAAAGGACATCAGTGAACTAGATGGGGTTTTCCAACAATTGACAATGGATTCATGGTCATTGTTAGACCCTTGATTCCAGATTTTTGTTGAATTCAAATTCCACCATCTGCCATAGCAGGATTCAAAATCGGGTCCTCAGAACATTACGTGGGTCCCTCGATTAACAGTTTAGTGATAATACTACTAAGCTATCACCTCCCTTTAGCATGGCGACCAGAATTGAACGCAGTATTCCAAAAGTGGCCTAATCAATGTCCTGTATAATCACAACATGACCTCTCAACCCCTGTACTCAATGCTCTGATCAATAAAAGGCAAACATAACAAATGCCTTCTTCACTATCCTAGATTCCACCTTCAAGGAACTATGAACCTGCATTCCAAGGTCTCTTTTTTTCTGCAACATCCCCAAGACCTTGCCGTTAAGTGTATAAGTTCTGCCCAGATTTGACTTTCCAAAATGCAGCACCTCACAATTATCTAAATTAATCTACATCTGCCATGCCTCGGCCCATTGGCCCATCTGATCAAGATCATGTTGTACTCTGAAGTATCCTTCTTCGGTGTCCACTACACCTCCAATTTTGGTGTCATCTGCAAACTTACTAACTATATCTCCTATGTTCACATCCAAATCATTTATACAAATGATGAACAGCAGTGGACCCAGCACACCACAGGTCACAGGCCTCCAGTCTGAAAAGCAACCCTCCACCAGCACCCTCTTTCTCCCCACTTTGAGCCAGTTCTCTATCCACCTGGCTGATTCTCCCTGTATTCCATGTGACCTAACCTTGTTAATCACTCTACCATGAGGAACTTTATCAAACGCTTACTGAACTCTACATAGATCATGTCCACTGCTCTGTCTTCATCAATTCTCTTCGCCATTTCTTCAAAAAAACCTCAATAAAGGTTGTGAGACATGATTTACCACATATGAAATCATGCTGGCGATCCCTAATCAGTCCTTGCCTTTCCAAATGCATGTAAATCCTATCCCTCAGAATTCCTTCAACAACTTACTCACCACTGGTGTCAGGCTCACCAGTTTACCATTCCGTAGTGTTTTCTTTCTTAAGTAGTAGCACGTGTCAGCCAGCCCCCAATTGTCTGGCGCCTCACCTGTGGCTATAGATGATACAAATATCTTAGCAAGTGGCACAACATCACTTTCCGAGCTTCCTGCAGAGTTTTATGGTTCACCTGATCAGGTCCCGGGGATTTATTCACTTTTTTGTGGTTTAAGCTGTCCAGCACATCCTCCTCTGAAATATAGTAAGTACTGGGGTCTTTGGATAAATAGTTGAGTGATAATACCACTAGGCCACACCTTCTCTGTTGAAAGCAGTTTCTCCCCTCTCCTGTCTCGCGGAGAGAAGTCAGTCTGGGTGGTTACAAGAGCCGTGCCAAAGACTGAGTGAGAGGGAAGTGAGAAGGAAATGCCCACTGTGGTTAAACGGGGGTGTTCACAACTGCACACATCCCACTGCCATCAGCTGGGGTTAGATCATTGAGGAACGGATCAGCCAAGAAACTAAATGGATTCACAAGTATCCCTCTCCTCATCCCGAAATGGGAAATGCTTAGAATCTCACTCCCGGAGTTAGAGAATGATGACTTTGAACAGATTCTCCTAGCTGTCTGCTCCCTAGATCAGAAACAGAACTGGACTGAAACGTCCACCCTGCCCCTGTAAAAATCGCCATCCCATATTCCCAATTCCTTCGTCTCCGCCGCATCTGCTCCCAGGAGGACCAGTTCCAAAACCGTACAACCCAGATGGCCTCCTTCTTCAAGGACCGCAATTTCCCACCAGACGTGGTTAAAGATGCCCTCCACCACATCTCTTCCACTTCCCGCTCCTCCGCCCTTGAGCCCCGCCCCTCCAAACCCCACCAGGACAGAACCCCACTGGTCCACACCTACCACCCCACCAATCTCCATGTACAGCGCATCACCCGCCGTCACTTCCGCCACCTCCAAACAGAAATCTCCATGTACAGCGCATCATCCGCCGTCACTTCCGCCACCCCCAAACAGACCCCAGCACCAAGGATATATTTCCCTCCCCTCCCCTACCAGCTTTCCGTAGAGACCACTCCCTCCGCGACTCCCCTGTCAGCTCCACACCCCCCACCGACCCAACCACCACTCCCGGCACCTTCCCTTGCAACCGCAGGAGGTGCAACACTTGCGCCCACACCTCCCCCCTCACTTCTCTCCAAGGCCCCAAGGGAAACTTCCATATCCGCCACAGATTCACCTGCACCTCCACCCACATCATCTACTGCATCCGCTGCAGCCGGTGTGGCCTCCTCTATATTGGGGAGACAGGCCGCCTACTTGCAGAGCGATTCAGAGAGCACCTCTGGGCCAACCGGACGAACCAACCCAACCACCCTGTAGCACAGCATTTACCTCCCTCCACCTATCGCATTTCCAAAGCCCCTCCCCCAAGTCCCTCCTCCCTACCTTTTATCTTAGCCTGCTGGACACACTTTCCTCATTCCTGAAGAAGGGCTTATGCCCGAAACGTTGATTCTCCTGTTCCTTGGATGCTGCCTCATCTGCTGCACTTTTCCAGCAACACATTTTCAGCTACATACTGAGTAAGGAAACCCTCCTGAACACACCTGGCAAAAACAGCTCAATCCAAACCATGCGCACTAAGGAGGTTCCAATCAATATCGGGGAAGTTGAAGTCACCTATAACAACAGCTCTGCTATTTTTCCAAAATCTGCTGACCTTTGAGTTCTTCAATCTCCCGACTGCAATTAGGGGGACTTTAGCAAATCCCCAATGAGGTGGCTGCTCCTTTGCTGTTCCTAACTTCCACCCATACTGACTCAGTAAACAAACTTTCTTGACAACCTTTGTTTCTGTAGCTGTGATGCACTGTCTAGTTAGCAATGCTAATCCCCTCCTTTTTCTCCCCCCTCCCAATTCTTTTTAAACATTTTAAACTCTGGAACACCTGACAACCATTTCTGTCCCCATGAAACCCATGTCTCCGTTATGGCCACAACATCATAACCCCAAGTACTGTTTCATGCTTTAAGTTTGTCACTCTGATTTCGGATACTCCTTGCGTTAAAGCAAACATGCTTTAACAGATCCCTTTGTTCCAGCACATGAAAAACCTTCCTGATAGATTCGCTACATCCTGACACTGCCTTATCTACAACTATCACCCCACCCCCAGATGTGTAGCTCTGCTTCCCACCCCACTACCAAACTAGTTTAAACCCTCCCGAACCACTTAAGCAAATCTCCCACCCAGGAAATTTGTGCCCCTCCAGTTCATAGATCATAGAACATAGAACAATACAACGTAGAACAGGCCCTTCGGCCCTCAATGTTGCGCCGACCTGTGAACTATTCTCAGCTCGTCCCCCTACACTATCCCATCATCATCCATGTGCTTATTCAAGGACTGTTTAAATCTCCCCAATGTGCCTGAGTTAACCACATTAGCAAGTAGGGCATTGGATGCCCTTACCACTCTGTGTAAAGAACCTGCTTCTGACATCTGTCTTAAATCTATCACCCCTCGATTTGTAGTTATGCCCCCCCCGCTACAAGCTGACATCATCATCCTAGGAAAAAGACTGTCTACCCTATCTAATCTTCTGATCATCTTGTATGTCTCTATCAAATCCTCCCTTAGCCTTCTTCTTTCCAGTGAGAACAGACCCAAATCTCTTAGCCTTTCCTCATAAGACCTTGTCTCCAGACCAGGCAACATCCTGGTAAATCTCCTCTGCACCTTTTCCAATGCTTCCACATCCTTCCTGAAATATGGGGACTAGAACTGTATGCAATATTCCAAGTGTGGCGCATCAGCGCTTTGTACAGTTGCAGCATGATATTACGGCTCTGGAACTCAATCCCTCTGCCAATGAAACCTAACACACCGTATGCCTTATTAATAGCACTATCAACCTGGGTGGCAACTTTCAGGGATCTATGTACATGGACTCCAAGATCCCTCTGCACATCCACACTACGAAGAATCTTTCCATTGACCCAGTACTCTCCCAAAATGAATCACCTCACATTTAGCTGCATTGAACTCCATTTGCCACCTCTCAGTCCAATTCTGCAGTTTATCCAAGTTCCCCTGCAACCTGTAACATTCTTCCACACTGTCCACTTGTCTGCAAATTTACTAATCCATCCACCTATGCCTGCGTCTAAGTCATTTATGAAAATGACAAACAGCAGTGGTCCCAAAACAGATCCTTGTGGCACAAAACTAGTAACCTGACTCCAGGCTGAATATTTTCCATTAACCACTCACTTCTTTCAGAAAGCTAGTTTCTCATCCAAACAGATAAATCACCCTCAATCCCATGCCTCTGCATTTTCTCCAACAGACTACCATGTGGAACCTTATCAAAGGCTTTACTGCCCTAGCCTCATCTACATGCTTGGTCACCTTCTCAAAAAACTCAGTGAGGTGTGTGAGACATGGCCTGCCCTTGACGAAACCATGTTGACTATCTGAAATCAAATTGTTGCTTGCTAGATGATTATAAATCTTATCTCTTATAATCCTTTTCAAAACCTTTCCTACAACAGAAGTAAGGCTCACTGGTCTATAATTACCTGGCTCATCTCTATTGCCCTTCTTGAACAAGGGCACAACATTTTCAATCCTCCAGTCCTCAGGTACTAAACCTGTAGACAATGACGATTCAAAGATCAAAGCCAAAGGCTCCAACACCTCCTTCCTAGCATCCCAGAGAATCCTTGGATAAATCCCATCCGGCCTGGGGGACTTGTCTACTTTCATTCCTTCTAGAATTGATAACACCTGTGCGTAACTAACCTCAATCCTTTCTAGTCTAATATCTCGTCCCTCATTCTTCTCCTCTACAATATTCTCCTTTTCCTGAGTGAAAACTGATGAGAAATATTCGTTTAGCATCTCTCCAATCTCCACAGGGTCCACACTCAACTTCCCACTTCTATCTTTGACTGGTCCCATTCCTACCCTAGTCATCCTTTTATTCCTCACATACCTATAGAAAGCTTTAGGGTTCTGCAATTTCTGTAGTAAACCACGGTTCCTTGACCTTATCACTTCATGTGCAATCCGTCCTTCATATACAGGTCCCACCTTCCCCAGAAGGTATCCCAATGGTATCTGAAGCCCTCCCTATTGCACCAGCCTTGCAGCCACATGTTAAGCTGCACTTGCTGCTTGTTCTTCACCTCACGGTCTTGTGGCACCGGTAGCAACCCTGAGAATACTTCTCTACTTGGCCTGCTCTTTAGCTTCCAATCTTGCTCTCTGTAGTCACTTTTCAGATCCTCAATCCTTTTCCTGGCTTTATCATTGGTGCCAATATGTACCACAATTTCTGGCCGCTCACCCTTCCCCTTCAGAATCTTGTAAACCCGATCAGTGACATCCAGACCCTGGCACCAGGGAGGCAACATACCTCTCGAGAGTCCTGTTCCTGCCCACAAAACCTCCTGTCAATCATCTAACTATTGAGTGCCCAACCACTAACGCTTTTCTATTCTCTCCCCTTCCCTTCCGAGCCACAGTGCCCGGCTCAGCGCCAGAGATCTGACAACTATGGCTTTCCCGTGGTAGACTGTTCCTACCGTCCAACCCTAACTTTGGGTCCACTATGTGGATGACACCTTTGTCATCACTAAATGAAACAAATTAGAGCAAACCTTCAAGACCATCAATAATACCCTTACTGGCATAAAATTCACTAAAGAGGAGGAAAACAACAACAAACTGCAATTCCTAGATGTCGCAGTAGAGCGAACAGCCAATGGGAAACTTCAAACCAGCATCTACAGGGAAACAACACATACTGACCAAATACTGAACTACAGAAGGTATCACCCCAACATCCACAAACGGAGCTGCATCAGAACATTATTTCAATGAGCCACCAAACACTGCAGCACAGAGGAACTAGGCAGAGCAGAGGAAAATCACCTATACCATGTGTTCAAAAAGAACAGGTACCCAATGAACACAGTCTGCTGATTTCCCAGCAACAAACCCCAACAAGCAGACAAAATATGTCCAGAAACCTTAGCCACTCTCCCCTCCATCAAAGACATCTTGGAAATGACTGCCAGACTACTTAGCCCCTTGGCATCATGGTAGCCCACAAACCCACCAACACACTGAAACAGCAGCTAATGAACTTGAAAGACCCTATACAGACAACAAGCAAAACTAAACGACATGACTCTCTCTCACTGATATCCTCATATGCAGATAAGGAAGGACTCCATTTCAACTGGGACAACATATCCATCCTAGGACAAGCCAAACAGAGACATGAACAAGAATTCCCAGAAGCATGATATTCCAACCAGAACTCTATCAACAAACACATTGACTTGGATTCCATTTACCACCCTCTGAGAAAAAGAACAGGAAATGGCATTACAGCAGGAAATGATATCACCATGTCTGAAAACAAACAGAACCTCAAACTGAGCTACAAATCTTCTCAAAACTCGCTCCCACTAGCAGTATCCAAAATGGTATACTTATTGCTCAGGGGTACGGCCACAGGGGATCCCTGCTCTGTCTGTTGGTTCCCTTTCCGACCCCTGACTGTCCTTATCCTGTGTCTGAGGAGTGACCACCTCCCTGTACATCCTCTCAATTTCCCCTTCAGTCTCCCAGATGATCTGCAGTTCATCCAGCTCCAGTTCCCTAATTCGGTTTTCGAGGAGCTAGGGCTGGGTGCACTTCCTGTAGATGTGGCCAGTGGAGACTTGTGTCGTGTCTCTCACCTGCCACATTCTGCAGAATGAAGATGCAACTGCCCGAACATCTATACCCCGTTACTCTGAAAGCCCACACAGGAGTTCGAAGGAAGAGAAAAAATAGAAAGCCTGAAAAACTTACTGAGTCTACAGACTCTTATTAAGGTTAGAGGAGGACCTAAGGTGTATGGCCTGGCTATGTTCTATGACAGGGCAACCAGAATTGTTCATTACTCCAAATGTGGCCTCACCAATGTCCATACAGCCTCACCATGATGTCCCAACCCCGATACTCAATGTTCTGAGCATTAAAGGCAAGCATGCTAAACAACTGCTTAACCACCCTGTCTACCTGTGACCCAACTTTCAAATAATGATGTTCCCGAACCACTGGGTCTCTGTTTGCTATCACTGTAACATCCACCAAGGATATGAAAAGAAATATGCTTTTCCTCAGAAATAGCCATGTGCCTGAGTCACACAACAATGGAAGATACGATGACAGTACAAAGTTTTGGTGAGTGATGTAACTACACAACACCAGGTTATAGTCCAACAGGTATATTTGGTACAGGCTTTCAGAGCGCTGATCCTTTGTCAGGTAGCGCTGATGAAGGTCATAGAGGTATACAGCACAGAAACAGATCCTTCAGTCCAACTCGTCCATGCCAACCAGATATCCCAAACTAATCTAATCCCACTTGCCAGCACCGGCCCATATCCCTCCAAACCCTTCCTATTCAGATACGCATCCAGATGCCTTTTAAATGTTGTATTTGTACCATCCTCCACCACTTCCTCTGGCAGCTCATTCCATAAATGCACCACCCTCTGCCTGAAAAAGTTGCCCTTAGGTCTGTTTTATATTTTTCCCCTCTCACCCTAAACCTGTGTCCTCTAGTTCTGGACTCTCCCACCCCAGGGAAAAAGACTTTGTCTATTTATCCTATCTATGCCCCTCATGACTTTATAAACCTCTGTAAGGTCACCCCTCAGCCTCCGATGCTCCAGGGAAAACAGCCCCATTCTATTCAACCCGTCGCTATAGCTCAAATCCTCCAACCCTGACAACATGCTTGTAAATCTTTTCTGAACCCTTTCAAGTTTCACAACATCTTTCCGATAGGATGGAGACCAGAACTACACCCAATATTCCAAAAATGGCCTAACCTATGTCCTGTACAACCGCAACATGACTTTCCTATACTCCTATACTCAATATCCTATCAGCTTTCTGTAAAGACTGTTCCCTCCGTGACTACCTAGTCAAGTCCACGCCCCCCAACCCCTCCAGGCACCTTCCCCTGCCACTGCAGGAATTGCCAAACCTGTGCCCACACCTTCCTCCTCACCTCCATCCAAGGTTTTCCACATCCTTCAAAGTTTCACCTGCACCTCCACACATGTTATTTAATGTATCCGTTGCTCCCAATGCGGTCTCCTCTACATTGGACAGACAGGACGCCTACTCAGAGAGCGCTTCAGAGAACATCTCCGGGCACCCGCACCACCCAACCCTACCACCCCAGTGCCAAACACTTCAAATCCACTTCCCAATCCGCCAAGAACATGTAGGTCCTGGGCTTCCTCCATCGCCACACCCTCCCCACCTGATGCCTGGAAGAAGAATGCCTCATCTTCCACCTCCAACTCCATGACATCAATATGGATTTCACCAGTTTCCTCATTTCTCCTACCAGCCCCACCCAAGTTCCAACCTTCCAGCTCAGCATCGTCCTCATGACCTGTCCTATCTGTCCATCTTCCTTCCCACCTATTCGTTCCACCCTCCCCTCCGACCTATCAACTTTACCCCCACCTCTATCCACCTATCACATTTAGAGCTACCTTTCCCCCAGCCCCAGCCCATTTATCTCTCCACCCCTGAGGCTCCCAGCCTCATTCCTGATGAAGGACTTTTGCTCGAAATGTCGATTTTTCTGCTTCTCGGATGCTGCCTGACCTGCTGTGCTTTTCCAACACCACACTCTCAACTCTAATCTCCAGCATCTGCAGTCCTCATTTTCACCTCCTGTACTCAATACTCTGACCAATAAAGGAAAGCATACTAAATGCATTCTTCACTATCCTATCTACCTACGACTCTACATTCAAGGAGCTGTGAACCTGCACTCCAAGGTCTATTTGTTCAGCAACACTCCATAGGACCTTACCATTAAGTGTATAAGTTCTACTAAGATTTGCTTGTCTAAAATGCAGCACCTTGCATTTATTTAAATTAAACTCCATCTGCCACTTCTCAGCCCATTGGCCCATCTGGTCAAGATCCCATTGTAATCTGAGGTAACCTTCTTCATTGTCCACTACACCTCCAATTTTGGTGTCATCTGCAAACTTACTAATTATACCTCTTATGCTCACATCCAAATCATTTATATAAATGATGAAAAGTAGTGGACCCAACACCGATCCTTGCGGCATTCCACTGGCTATAGGCCCGTGGGGGATATGTTCCAAGACTTATCACAGATACCCGAAACTGTGGATAGGAGTGAACCCGTTCATTTCAATGGCAAACCCCAGTCCCTGACAGACCCCGGTCCCAGTTCTGGAACATTCCATAGAATACATTCGGGCTGCAGTGAACCTCGGGAAATGATTTCGCAGATATGGTGACCATTCTGTACGTCCCATTAAACCTATCTGGTATTGTGTGATTTTTAACTTAGACATTATGGATCGTAGACAGATACCAGATATTTAGCTACAATCAAAATTCATTCACAGTGATATTGGGCATTCAAATTCAATCAAAACGCACTCACACATGCTCTTAACTATTGAAAAGTCAAATGACTTCAAAGAGAACACCAGTAAGACAATGGAAAATGCAGGTTTGGTGCGAAGGTAAGAGACCCACAACTAGTACAATTGCAGGCCCCAATCCCACCTGGGAGAGCTAGCACAAGACGGATCCTAACAGCAATTCTGAAACCTGCCGACACAGGCCTGTTCTGTACCGGGGAACCAACGGCAACTGACCACGACCAGCAGACCTGAGAACCGACAAACTCCGAAAACCTCCTATCCAACCGACACCACAAAGCCCCAGGCACATCCTGACGTAAAAACCCACCAGAGAGTAAGGAAAACCAAGTACTCACCCAATAAATCCAATATGTGTCACTGAGATCTTTTGCAATAAATTCTGTGTCTTATGATCCTGTTCCATAGTGATGAAGGAGCAGTGCTCCAAAAGCAAGTGCTTCCAATTAAACCTGTTGGACTATAACCTGGTGTTTTTTTTTTGTAACTTTGTCCATCCCAGTCCAGCACCGGCACCTCCACATCAAATTATTAGACACGTTTCTTCTTCTTTTTGAATGCGAGCAGCAGCTGAGTTTAAATGAACCCGGAAGGCTACAGCTAAGGTGAGACAGTTTGTTTTAAAATTACTTACTGGTGGCAGGCAGCAGTGTTTTTTTTTCTCTTCACAGAAAGAGCGGGAGCCGCAGGGGGAAGTGACGACGACCAGAGGGGCAGTCGGAAGCTGGTGTAGCGCAAGCTTACCTGGGTAGGTTTTTTTTCTATAAAAGCACGCAGGAGAGGAACCTGAGGCACTACAAAGGTAGTGCCTCCCACCTGCCCTCCTCCTCTAACCTAAATAATAAGACCCGTTGTGGTAAGTAGGTAAGTGCTGCATTTTGCTTGTTCTATTCTTTAGACCTAGTTTTTTTTAAAAGAT
>NC_057710.1:13056630-13065769 GCF_004010195.1 Chiloscyllium plagiosum
GAACAACAGAAGGATATTCAGGCCTTTGACCCTGTTACACTTGAATAGGACGAGGCTGTTCAGCCCCTGGAGCCTGATGTATATTTACAGGAGGAGGCCAATCAGCCCCTCGAATCTATAACACTGGCCCCAGAGTAGGCCATGCGACACCAGTATCCTGTCACAGAACAACAGGATCAATCCATTCAGCCACTTCATGTTCGTAACAGAGGATCTGTAAGCGATCCTGCAATGACTGGAGATTTGTTACACTGGGATAACAGGAGGCCATTCAGACTCTCCGAGCCTGTTGCAAGGGAATTGGATAGGATATTAACTATCAGAGACTTATTTCATGAGAAAGGAGAAGGTAATTCAGTCACATGTCTGTTGTATGGGAACAAGAGAAGACCAATCGCTCCCTTGGCACCATCTCTGGGATACATGAGGAGACCGTTCAGTATCTCCACCTATTATGGAGGAATATGAGAAGACCCATCAGCTCCTCAAAATGGTACACGGCAACGGGAAAATTCAATAATCCCCCATCCTTCTAACGCATCAACAGGAGGAGGTCATTCTGGCCTTGGTGATGACAACATGGGAACACCAGAAATACTTCATCCCATCGATTTTGTACACCAGCAGGATGATGAGTCCATTCAGCCACACATGCCACTTGCACAGCAATTGGAGCAGATCTGTTAAAACCTATTGTCCATTAAACAGGAATTCAAAGACAACGTGAACGTTTTCGAAAGGGAAGAACTTATAATAACTGAATACACTGGGAGTAAAACGTAACAATTGTAACTGTAATTGTAACTATTGAATTTTAAGGCAAATAATTAGAATCCATTTTTGAGGACATTTGCAAACTTAAACCACACTCCATCGGAGTTAACATGATTTTACAAAGGATAAATCAAGTTTGAAGTGTTTTCTTGAGTTATTTAAAGATGTGACAAACAAGATGAAGAGTGGGAATTCTGGAGATGGAATATACCTGGTCTTCATGAAGGATTCGGGTATGTAACGTCTACAACGAGTAAGTGGTAAGATCACACAATGAGTTTAGGAGTAATTTATTAGCTTGGATGGAGGATTGGTTAACCAACAAAATGCAGTCAGTTGGAATAAATGTGTCATTTCCTTTTGGAAAATGCCATTTGTGGGGTGTCATAGATTTCAGTTCTTATGCCTCAACCATTTGCGATCAATATTATTCATTGGTTGACGGGATAGAAAATACTTTAGCTACATTTCAGATGACACTAACATTGGTGGGAAATTGCTTCTGAAGGATGATGCAACGGATTTAAAAACTATATGGATAGGTTGGGTGAATGGGCAAACATTAGACAATGAAAATTAAAGTGGATAAATGTGAGGTTATTCAAATTCCCCAGCGTAATATAGAGGCAAGCTATTATCTAAATGGAGAGATAAATGCCCTGCCAGTAGCAGTGATGGACTCTCCCTCTTTATGGGCATTTAAACGGGCATTAGATAGGCATATGGAGGATAATGGGCTAGTGTAGGTTAGGTGGGCTTGGATCGGCGCAACATCGAGGGCCAAAGGGCCTGTACTGCGCTGTATTTTCCTATGTTCTATGTTCTATGTTCTTTGACAATTGCAATGTTACTATTTGCCAATTCGGTTTTGAGTTCAGATAAGGGTCAGTCTAGTAGAAAAGTGGATCTACTTAAAGTTGAACTCTTTCAAAACTCTTGCTTGTGCGAAGACCTTCTTAAGATTACCGGTTGTGTTCACGATGTTAACTCTATTTTTAGAAAAAGTTTCAAATTAAAATCTTCATGTTTGTGTCTCAATGTCTGTGTCTATTGACTTTCTAACCAAATTTAAACCTCCTCCAACTCTAATTTCCTTGCTGTACCTCTTCCCTTCATACATTAGAATTATTGAGACAAAACACCAAACACCCCTCCTTTCCCAAAACACCCAACCTGCTCCACCTCAGGGTCCTTCATTGAGATCATCCTTCACATCTCCCCCTGTTTGAGAAAACTTTGGTCAATCCTCCTAATGATAACTTCATTGGTTCCAGGTCAGTGGCTTGGAGGGGAACTCGCAGGTGGTGGTGTTCCCATGTATCTACTGGCCTTGTCCTTCTCAATGAAAGTGGGTGTGGGTTTGGAAAGTGCTGTCTGAGGATGCTTGGTAAATTTCTGCAGTGCATCTTGTAGATAGGACACACTGCTGTTCCTGAGCGTCGGTGGAGGGAGGAGATGTTTGTGGATGTGATGCTCAGCAAACTGGCTGCTTTATCCTGGATGGTGTCGAGCTTCTTGATTAGTGCTGGAGCTGTTGGGTGGGATCTTTCCTGTTTCTTTAAAATTTTCTGGTTGGGTCGGTGACATGAAGACATAGAAAATGTATACAGCCATTCGTCCCTTCAAGCCCTCCCCTCCAATTAATCTGATCACAGCTGAATCTTCAAATCAGTATTCTGTTCCTCATTTCTCCCTGGGTCCTTTGATCCCTATAGCCCTAGGTATTATACCAACCACCTTCTTGAAAATGTCCAATATTTTGTTCTCAATTGCTTTCACAAGCAGATAATTCCATAGGCTCACTATTCTCTGGCTGAAGAAATTTCTCTTCATTTCAAACATGAATGGTCTACCCTATATCATTAGGGACGGAAATGTGTTGCTGGAGAAGCGCAGCAGGTCGGGCAGCATCTAGGGAACAGGAGAATCGACGTTTCGGGCATTAGCCCTTCTTCAGGAAACTAATGCCCGAAACGTCGATTCTCCTGTTCCCTAGATGCTGCCTGACCTGCTGCGCTTCTCCAGCAACACATTTCCGTCTCTGATCTCCAGCATCTGCAGACCTCATTTTCTCTTCCTATATCATTAGGGCCAATCTATCACCATTCCACATTCCTGTTTTCACAACTATTGGATATTGCGCTCGATTGAAAATTGAATTCTCTGAGTATTTACCGTGTGGCATGAGATTTCATTCAGCCACTATTACAGCAATAATGAACATTTCTAAATTCATGGGAAAACAGATGAGACAAATTACAAGGAACACAGAGGTCACAATATCCATTGAACTAGTGGGAAGAATTTATCTGCTGCCAAATGTACCTTATTATCAGGGTGTTGTGTTCAAAAATAAGGTGTTGTTCTGAGAAGGGACAAAAGCTAACAGTCAGATGAAGACAGGCAATGGTATGGTGATCAGCCAGCATCATGGGGAGCTGTACCATGGCCATTTACCAAGAGGAGTGAGACAGATGATTGACACAGCATTGCTGGCCAGCTCCAGAATAAGGCAAAGTAACAGGGGACTGAAGGGGAGGAAGGGGCACAAAGATCCAGGGAGACAACCCACAACATCTCCCCAGGGAAGATTAGATTAGATTAGATTACATTACAGTGTGGAAACAGGCCCTTCGGCCCAACAAGTCCACACCGACCTGCCGAAGCGAAACCCACGCACTCTGGCGCTGTGAGGCAGCAGTGCTAACCACTGTGCCACCGTGCCGCCCATGTGTTCCCGTACATCTCCCTGAGGGAAGGACAAAGCATGTTGGCACTGAGACCACCAAAGGCTATCAGAGACAGTTCCAAAGTGGACAGCACCATTATGATATAGGAGTGCACTCCCTCTGCTCTTCCATTATATGGAATGATTGCAGGATCAGGAAAGATTTCTCATCTATCACACTGCCTTCCTGTGCCCAATTATCTAACGTACCACATCCAAAATTCCCTGTTCAAGATTTGGAGAACAGACTCTCCAAAAATTCCTAAATTAACTAACCAGGGATCAACTAACTAATAAATTAATTAACTTAGTAGAGATGGCTGGGCAGATAATGTGCTGTAGTTGCATGATATGGGAGCTGGCTGATCCCATTGTGAACCGCAGTGACCACATCTGCAGCAAGTGTTGGTTGCTGGAGGAACTCCGGCTTGGAAGTGATGAGCAGGAATCCGTGCTTCAAACACTGCGTACAAATGGGAGGGAAAGAGTTACCTGGACACGTTGTTTCAGGAAGCAGCCACAGAGACTGGTCAGCATGGTTAGACTTCATGAAATACAGGGAGAACTAGCCATTTGGAAATACTACTGGCTCAAAGGTATGGGGGGACTACTGTACAAGCTTTTGGAGTGCTGCTCCTTCATCAGATCCCTTGAAGACAGAGGGTAGTAGTGGGGGGTTGTTTTTCAGACTGGAGGCCTGTGACCAGTGGAGTGCCACAAGGATCAGTGTTGGGTCCACTACTTTTCATCATTTATATAAATGATTTGGATGTGAACATAAGAGGTACAGCTGGTAAGTTTGCAGATGACACCAAATATGTGGTGTAGTGGACAGCGAATAAGGTTATCTCAGATTACAACAGGATCTTGATCAGATGGGCCAATGGACTGAGAAGTGGCATATGGAGTTTAATTCAGATAAATGTGAGGTGCTGCATTTTGGGAAAGCAAATCAGAGCAGGACTTATACACTTAATGGTAAGGTCCTAGGGAGTGTTGCTGAACAAAGAGACCTTGGAGTGCAGGTTCATAGCTCCTTGAAAGTGGAGTCGCTGGTAGATAGGATAGTGAAGAAGGCATTTGATATGCTTTCCCTTATTGGTTAGAGTACTGAGTACAGGAGTTGGGAGATCATGTTGTGGCTGTATAGGACATCGGTTAGGCTATTGTTTGAAAATTACGTGCAATTCTGGTCTCCTTCCTATTGGAAAGATGTTGTGAAACTTGAAAGGGTTAAAAAAAAATTACAAGGATGTTGCCAGGGTTGGAGGATTTGAGCTATAGGGAGAGGGTGAACAGGCTAGCGCTGTTTTCCCTGTAGCGTCGGAGGCTGAGGGGTGACGTTATAGAGATTTACAAAATCATGAGGGCATGGATAGGGTAAATAGACAAAGTATTTTCCCTGGGGTGGGGAGTCTAGAACTAGAGGGCATAGATTTGGGGTGAGAGAGGAAAAATATAAAAGAGACCTAAGGGGCAACTTTTTCACACAGAGGGTGGTACGTGTATGGAATGAGCTGCCAGAGGATGTGGTGGAGGCTGGTACAATTGCAACAGTTAAGAGGCATTTGGATGGGTATATGAATAGGAAGGGTTTGGAGGGATATGGGCTGGGTGCTGGCAGGTGGGACTAGATTGGGTTGGGATATCTGGTCGGCATGGACAGGTTAGAGCGAAGGGTCTGTTTCCGTGCTGTACATCTCTATGACTCTATGACTGTATGATCTGGTAGATTAACTGGCACATATTTGGGCAGTGGCTAGGGACAATAAGGTGTGACTGCAAGTGAGGCTGGTAGAGGGGTCCAGGTAGAGGAGCCTCAGCTCTTGATCTTCCTGATGAAGAGCTTACACTTGAAATGTCAACCGTCCTGCTCCTCGGATGCTGCCTGACTGGCTGGACTTTTCCAGCACCATACTTTTGTACTCTGATCTCCAGCATTTGCAATCCTTACCTTTTCCTGGGAGCTAAATATCCAAGGATATATATCCTATCGAAAAGACAGGCAGGTGGGTAGAGAGAGTGAGGTTGCCTTCTGTGTAAAAAATAAAATTAAATCAATAGCAATTAACCAAATAGAGTCGGATGCTATAGAATCTGCCTGGGTGGAGTTGAGGAGCCGCAAAGGGAAGAAAACCATCATGGGATGCATCTACAGGCCCTGAAAAAGTCGTCAGGATTTGGGGCATAAGACACAACAAGAGACAGAAAAGGCACATCAGAAAGGCAAGGTTACAGTGATCATGGGGGATTTCAATCTGCAGGGGGACTGGGATTGCTAGTGGATCACATATAATGGAATTTGTGGAATGTCTATGAGATGACTTTTTGGAGCAGCTTATGGTGGAGCCAATTAGGGAACAGGCAATACTGGATTTAGCATTGTGTAATGAGGCAGACTTGATAAGGGAGCTAAAGGTGAAGGAACTCTTAGTAATTTGCCCTGCGAGTTGAGAAGGAGAAGATGGATTCAGAGGTAACAGTATTACAGGTGAATGAAGACAACTACAGAGAGAGGAGCTGGATAGAAATGACTAGGAGAGCAACTGAGCAGGAAAGACAGTGGAATAGCAAAGGCAGGAGTCTCTGGGATTAATTCAGGAGACACAGCAGAGATTCATCCTGAGGGAAAAGAAGCATAGTACAGGAGGATGAGGCAACCATGGCTGACTAGGGAAGTCAGGGGCAGCATAACAGCAAAGGGGAAAGCATTTAATGTGGCAAAGGACAGTGGGAAACTAGAGGATTGGGAAGTCTACAAAGATCAACAGAGAACAACAAAGAAAGAAATAAGGGGGAAAAAAATTAAGCATAAGGGAAGCCAGCCAGTAATATTAGGAAAGATTGCAATAGTTTCTTTAGGTATATTTAGGGCAAAAGAGAGGCAAAAGTTGACATTGGACCACTGGAAAACTTTGCTGGAGCAGTAGTAATGGCAAATGGCTGATGAACTGAATAAGTACTTTGTATCAGTCTTCAGGATGGAAGACATGAGTAATATTCCAAAAATTCAAGAGAGTCTGGGAGGGGAAGAAATGAGTATGGAGGCCATCATCGAGGAGAAGGTGCTCGAAAAACTGAAAGGTTGAAAGTGCATATGTCACCAGGACGAGATGGGCCACACCCTAGAATTCTGAACAAGATAGCTGAAGAGACAGTGGAATGCAGACAGGCAGGAGGCTGGAAGAGCACAGCAAACTAGGCAGCATCAGGAGGAGGAGAAATTGACAGTTCCGGTGTCACCCTTCTTCAGGAGGTTTTAGTAGTGATCTTTCAGGTATCACTGGAGTCAGGGAGCATGCCAGCAGACTGGAAAATGGTTCATGTAACCTCCCTGTTTAAGAAGGGAATAAAGCAAAAGAGGGGAAATTGTTGGTTGATTAGCCTGAATCATTGGTAAGATTTTGGCATCCATTGTGAAGGATGAGATTTCTGAATACTGGGAAGTGTATGGTAAAATGGTGGCTCAGTGGTTAGCACTGCTGCCTCATGGGTCCTGGGTTCGATTCCTGTCTCGGCCAACTGTCTGTGTGGAGTTTACTCATTCTCTCCGTGTCTGCGTGGGTTTCCTCTGGGTGCTCCAGTTTCTTCCCACAATCCAAAGATGTGCAGGTCAGGTGATTGGGCCGTGCTAAATTGTCCATGGTGTTAGGTGCTTTAGTTAGGGTTCAATGTAGGGGAATGGGTCTGGGTGGGTTGCTCTTCAGACGGTGTGGACTTGTTGCGCCGAAGGGCCTGTAGGAATTCTAACGTAATAATTTAATCTAAAATGGGGCAAAGTTAGCATGGTTTCATCAAGGTGGGGTTATGCCTGATGAATCTGTTAGAATTCTTTGAGGTGGTAAGAAGCAGGTTAGACCAAGAAGAGCCAATGGATGTCATTGATCTGGACTTCCAGAAGGCCTTTGATAAGGTGCTGCACAGGATGCTACTGAGTAAGATAATGACCCATGGGGTTAGAGGTAAGGTGCTAGCATGGATAGTCAGGCAGAAAGCAGAGAGTGGGGATAAAAAGATCCTTAAGGGTGTTCCACAAGGCTCACTGCTGGGACCACAACTTTTAACTTTATACATTAATGATCTAGATGGAGGAACTGAGGGCATTCTGGCTAAGTTTGCAGATGATACAAAGATAGTTGGAGGGGCAGGGAGACTGCAGAAAAGATTTAGACAGGTCAGGAGAGCGGGCAAAGAAGTGGCACATGGAATAGAATGTGGGAAAGTGTGAGGTCATGTACTTTGGTTGGGAGGTTAGAAACATGGACTATTTTCTAAAAGGGGAGAAGATTCAGAAGTCTGAAGTGCAAAGAGACTTGGGAGTCTTAGTTCAGATTTCTCTTAAGTTTAATTGCAGGTTGAGTCAGTAGTTAGGAAGGCAAATACAGTGCTGTCATTCATGTTGAGGAGGACTAGAATATAAAAGCAGAGATGGTCTTCTGAGGATTTATAAAGGCTCTGGTCAGGCCACATTCAGAGCATTGTGAGCAATTTTGGACCTCAGGAAAGATGTATTGGCCCTGGAGCAGGTCCAGAGGAGGTTCATGAGAATGATCCCAAGAATGAAAGACTTAACATATGGGAACATTTGAACACTCTGGGTCTATATTCAGCGGAGTTTAGAAGGATGAGGGGGGAATCAGCCAGAGAGTGGTGAATCTATGGAATTCATTGCCACAGAAAGCTGTGGAGGCCAGGTCATTGAGTATATTTAAAACAAAGATAAATAACATGCAGTGAGCCACACCATAACATCAAATATATACAAAAAATATCAGAACAAGACAGAGACTTATGAGCAGAGGATACAATCCCTCCCCTCTCCTGCACAGTGGAGAGAGGTCAGTCTGGGTGATTACAAGAGCTGTGCCAAAGACTGAGTGAGAGGGAAGTGAGGAGGGAATGCCCAGTGTGGTTAAACGGGGGTGTTCACAACCGCACACATCCCACTGCCATCAGCTGGAGTCAGAGCATTGAGGAACAGATCAGCCAAGAAAGTAGATGAGTTCACAAATATCCCTCTCCTCATCCCGAAATGGGAAATGGTTAGAATCTCACTCCCGGAGTTAGAGAGTGATGACTTTGAATAGATCCTCCGAGCTGCCTGCTCTCTAGATTAGAAACAGAATTGGACTGGGATGCAAAGGACAAAGAACAAAGAACAATACAGTACAGGAACAGGCCCTTTGGTGATACAAACCCATGCTGACACATCTTACTCTCCATAGTAAAACTGGCTTCACTAACACAATCCATATCTCTCTATTCCCTTTCCCATTTTTGTATTCGTTCAGGTGCTTCTTGATGCTGCTGTTGTGTCTGTTACCACCACCTGGGTAAATAATATTGCCAGTGGATCCAAATAAAGGGAATTTATGGAATGCTTACAGGATGGCATTTTGGAACAGCTTGTCATGGAGCCCACAAGGGAGCAGGCTATTCTGGACCTACTGTTATGTAATGAACCAGACTTTATAAAAAATCTTAAAGTAAGGGAACACTTAGGAAGCAGCGATCATAATATGGTAGAGTTCAGTCTGCAGTTTGAAAGAGAGAAGGCAAAATCGGATGTAATGGTGTTACAGTTAAATAAAGGTAATTATGAGGGCATGAGAGAGGAACTGACGAAAATAGACTGGA